>NW_012150729.1:2611767-2619760 GCF_000956105.1 Propithecus coquereli | reverse complement strand
ATAGCAATAAGTTGAAATAACTTAATAAAGAGAGACTTCTCAAAATACAAAAAATCCTGAGAGTTTTTATCAGGAAAGGATGTCAAAGTTTTTCAAAATCTTTTTCTGAATCTATTGAGATGATCATACAATTTTTTTCTTTCTTTCTATTAATGTGGTATATCACATTTATTGATTTGTGAATGCTGAACCATCCTTGTATCCCAAAGACAAATCCCTCTTGGTCACGCTGTATTAAAAGGATTTTAAATGTGCTGCTGAATACAGTTTGTTAGTATTTTGTTGAAGATTTTTGCATCTACATTCATTAGGAATATTGACCTGCAGTTTAATTTTGTAGTGCCTTTCTCTGGTTTTGGTATCAGGGAAATGCTGGACTCATAAAATGAGTTTGGAAGTCTACCCTCCTCTTCAATTTCTTGGAAGAGTTTAAGGATTGGCATTAATTCTTCTTTAAATGTTTGGTAGAATTCACCAGTGAAGCCATCTCATCCTGGGATTTTCTTCCTTAGGAACTTTTTGATTACTAATTCAATCTTCTCAACATAATAAAGGCTACATGTGAAAAGCTCACAGTTACCATCATGCTCAGTGATGAAAAACTGAAAGCTTTTCCTTTAAGACTAGGAACAAGGCAAGGTTGCTCACTCTCACCACTTCTATTCAACATAGAACTGGAAGTTCTAGCCAGAGCAATTAGGTAAGAAAAAGAAATAAAGGTATCCAAATTAGAAAGGAAGAAGTGAAATTGTCTCTATTTGCTGAAAACATGATCTTACATATAGAAAACTCTTAAGATTTCATCAAAAAACCATTAGAACTAACAAACTGAGTATTGTGAGATATAAAATCAACATACAAATGCATCATTGGCATTTCTATACTAACAAAGAACTATCTAAAAAAGAAATTAAGAAGATAATCCCATTTACAATAGCATCAAAAAGAATAAGATACTTAGGAATAAATTTAATCAAGGTGATACAAGATGTGTGCACTGAAACTTATAAGACATTGATGAAGAAAATTTAAAAATACATAAAGAAATGGGAAGACATGCTGTATTTATGAATTGGAAGACTTAATATTATTTAAGTGTCCATATTACCCAAAGCCATCTACAGATTTAATTCATTCTCTATCAAAATCCCAATGGAATTTTTTACAAATAGAAAAAGCAATCCTACAATTCACATGGAACCACAAAGGACCTCAAATAGCTAAATCAATATTGATTAAAAAAAAAAAAACAAAGCTGGAGCCATCATAGTTTCCAATTTCAAAATATATTACAAAGCTACAGTAATTTGAAGAGTATGGTACTGGCCTAAATTCAGACATATAGACCAATGTAACAGAATAGAGAGCCCAGAAATAAACCCATGCATATACTGTCAACTGATCTTTGACAAGGGTGTCAATAATACACATGGGGAAAGAATAGCCTTTTCAACAAATGGGAAAACTATATAACCATATGCAAAAGAATGAAATTGGACCCTTAACTTGTGACATTTACAAAAATCTTTGTAAATTTGTGTAACTTACAACATGTATAAAAATCAAAATGGTTGCAAGACTTAAACATGAGGCCTGAAACTGTAAACCCCTAGAAAAAACATAGGGAAAAAGCTTCATGACATTGGTATTGGCAATGATTTCATGGCTATGATACTAAAAACACAGGCAACAAAAGCAAAAATATACAAATGGGACTACATCAAGCTAAAAACCTTCTACAAAGCAAAGGACACAATCAACACAGTGAAAAGGCAACCTACAGAATGGGAGAAAATATTTGCAAGCCATATATCAGATAATGGGTTAATTTCCAAATATATAAGGAACTCCTACAATTCAACAGCAAAACCCTAATAACAATTTAAAAATGGGACAAAGATTTAAATAGACATTTCTCCAAACAAATGGCCAACATTATACAAAAAGATGCTCAATGTCACCAATCATCAGGGAAATGCAAATCAAATCACATTGAGATATCACTTCACGCCTGTTAGAATAGCTATTACCAAAAAGACAAAAGAAAACAAGTGTTAGTGAAGATATGGACAAACACTGTTTGTGGGACTGTTACACTGTTAGTGGGAATGCAAAATAGTGTAGACATGGGAAACAGTATGATGATTCTTCAAAAAATTAAAAATAGAATATGATCCAGGAATCCCACTTCTGGATATATATCCAAAGGGAATGAAATCAATATCTTGAAGATATATCTTCACTCCCATGTTCACTGAAGCATTATTCACAGTAGCCATGATGTGAAAACAACCTAAATATCCACTGATGGAAGAATGGATAAAGAAAATGTGGTTTATACATACTACGAAATATCGTGGCAAGAAAGAAATTCTGCCATATTTGACAACATGGACGAACCTTGAGGACATTAGACTAAGTGAAATAAGGAAGTCTCAGAAAGACAAATACTGCATGATTCTACTTCTATGAGGTATTTAAAATAGTTAAACTCATAGAAGTTTAACTTCTATGAGAGTGGAATGGAAGTTTCCAGGGGTTGGGGGAAGAGGGAAATAGGAAGTTGCTAATCAACAGTCATAAAATCTCAATTATACAACACTGTCCATATAGTTAATATACTTTATTTTACACTTAAAAATGTAAGAGGCTAGACCTCATGTTAAGTTTCTTACCACTATAAAATAAAATTTTGAAAAAGAGAATATTGAAAAGTGAAATGTCCTGTATCACTTTAAGTCCTAAGTATTTTCAAAGGAAAAGGTTGATATTAGAAAAATAAGTATATTTGTATATGTTATTACTTCTGAGGTTTTTTAAAATACATGAAAATATATCTCTTCCCTTTTATTAAACATGATTCCTCAAAACAACAATAAAAATAAAGTTATTAGGAGCCAAACTGAAATCTCCCAATGCCCAAAGCTGTAACAATTTGAGCAAAACAAAATAAATAAGGTAGTATTGGGTTATAACTCAAAATATAAAATAAATATGCATGAGTCCATGCTGGTATAAATAAATCATTGAACAGACAAATAAGAGAGACGAGATTAATTTTCCTTACAAACTAATAAGTACAAGTAATGAATAAGTACAAATAATGTACACAGATATTTCCTCCCTTCCAGGAAATGGCGCTTCCCCTCCCTTGAGTGTGGATGGGACTTAATGAGTGGATTCTAGATAACAGAGTATGGAAAAGGTAGAATAGTAACTTTATCGTGGAGAAAACTGGTATATATTACTTTAACCAAGTGATCAATGTTAACATCACCAAGTTAAGGATGTTGATATCATGTACCACCTGATATGACATAATGAGAAAGGCACTTCACCTCTGTGTTGTTCTTCCTAAAACTACGTAACACCAATCATGCAGGAAACATCAGACAAACCCAAATCAAGGAATATTCTGCAAAATATCTGCCAAATACTCCTTAAATCAAGATCATGAAAACAAAGGAACAGTGAAACTGTCACAAATCAAAGAAGACTAAAGAGACATGACTACTAAATTCAAAGTGGTATCCTGGATAAGATCCTGGAACAGAAAAAGGCCTTTAGTGCATAACTGGCAAAATCTGAATAGGATCTATTTAGTTGAGAGTAATATACCAATGTTAATTTCTTAGTTTAGACAAATGTATCATGTATGATGTTAATATTACAGGAAAATGGGTAAAGGATATATGGGGACTCTCTGTATCTTTGCATCTTTTCTATAAATCTAAACTTATTCCAAAATAAAAAGGTCAGTTTTTTTTAAAGTAATTAAGTTTGAAATAAGGTTAAATATCTGTCTTAAAGCATAACCAAAAAAAAGTCTAAGTTAAGGACCAAAGAATTTTTTAAAATACAGATAGGAAAATATATTTATGAACTTGCAAAAAATATAAAAAGCAAAAACTGACAAACGAAAAGACTGATAAATTTGACTACCTAACAATGAAAACTTCTGTTGAAAAACCTCACAAACAGGCAAAGTGAAATAAAATTGATTAAAAAATAAAATAAACCTGAAAAATAAGATGTATGATATAATTAATAAACAAAATATTAGCTCCATAAGTACGTAAGAATCTATAAGAAAAAATAGTCTATAATTGAAGTGGGCAAAACTACGAATAGGCAATTCAAGAAATGGCCCATAAGCTTGAAAATATATTCTAAGGGAATACAAATTTTACAAATAATTATAATTGTTTTTCATCCATTAGATTAGCAAAAACAATTTTTTTATAATGTCATTTGAGAAAAGGCATGGGTTAAAAAAATCTCAAAACCCAAAGGATAGACATATTTGAAACTCGGACTTAGGGGTGGAGCGGGGGGCAAGGGCAACATACGTAACCTAAACATCTGTACCCCCATAATATGCTGAAATTAAAAAATAAAAAATCTCAAAGACTGCATAAAAATTGGGTCAGTCAATCAGGAAGGCAATTTTCTCAACCTCTGGTAAAAATTTTAATGCAATTGTGCATCTCAGTATCTACTCTGGAGAATATATAGAAATTTTTCACTGAGGCATTATTTGTACGGGGAAAAAAATGAAAACAACTAAGCTAAATGCCCAACCATAGGGAAATAGTTACATAGACTGTGGAATATGCAACAGATAAACAATGAGATAGATTAATCATCCAACATATACAGTTCTCCAAAACATATTGCTTAAATAAAAACGCAATTTTTAAAGAAATAGTATGGTGCCATTTGGGGGAACATCCACAATGTTATATATTATCTATGGGTACATGCCAGATCTGAAAGAATGCTCACCAAACTGACAAGAATGATTAATTCTAAGGAAAATAGAGGAGTCAGCACTCAGGGTAGTGATCAACTGAAACCTTAGCCTCTACATTTTTTTACAAGTAAATTACATTAACTGTTTCAAGTATTAAAAATGTATTTTTTAACAAACATTTTGGTCCTATTTATAAATCATTAGAGTCTCAGCAGTAACAATACTCTGATAAATATCACAATAATCCCTTCAAAGCTCTTACCAAGCAAGCACCAAATTTATATGGGAAAGTGAAATCAGCCGAGCCAAGTCCTTAACTCTTAATAGCATACACTGTATACTTTCAATAAATATTTGAATATGAGAGTAAATGAATAAGTAACCACATAAGATAGTTATTTTGAAAAATACAGTTGAAGCCTTAACTGAGGAAAATATAGGGAAACTCTATCATTCCACAGAAGAACAAAAAAAAAGTTGACTAAATTAAGATTTAAGACATCTGCATTCTAGTCCTGGTTTTGTCACTGGTCAAATCAGCCCAAGTGAGCCTAAAATTATCATTTTTTCTGGAAAATAATGTTGTTCATAGAGATATAGGGGGCGGAGGCAGAAATGAGATCATAGACATAGCAATATTTTGAAAGATGCATGGACGCTATACTACTAAAGAACTTTTGAAGAGCTTTTAAAAACCAGCCATCATGCTGTTTAATGGGATTGGTTTCATCACACTACAGCAAGAACTGGTAGTGAAGAACTGGTCCATGAGACTAGATCCACCTCTCTAACCCAACGTTCCTGGTCTATATGACATCTGTATTATGGAAAGAAGATTTATAATGTATAAAATTCAGAAATAGAAATTACCTATATTCAAATTTTTAAAAAACTGAATCTATGGAGAAAATAGTTTGAAAGAGAATTATGATAAATTTCAATAATGTCATGCTAATACATTTACTTTTAGCTCATTCAACCTAGATTTTCCTTTTTTCTCTAATAAGAACACAAAAGATAACTAATCACTCCATAACTATGTTGTGCTTCTATCTTCTTTCAGGAGTTCTTTTCTTAAACAAATTAATTTGTACATTCTAAGATGGCTTTGAAATTAATTTCAAATTTTGGTGGATGTCTATACTACTTTAAATATGTACACTATTTTGTATTAAATATTTTAAAATATTGTTCAAATGCAACATGAAAAAGTTACTTTTATCATTTTGATTGTGTGTATAAAAAAGGGATTTGTACATTGATTTGGACATACCATCTTTATTATCAACTAATGTTTCAAATTTTTCGTGGTTTAATCTCTTCTAATTTGGACATGAAAATAAATATGTTCTTGACAATCACCTTGACAGACTGAAATACCTGAAATTAATCTGTTCGACTGTTTGAAGAATTACACTATTAAACATAATAGGCATGGAAATATCGTTAACTATGTTGTTACAAGGACATCTGAGGAACTACCTAGTTGCAAAGTTAAATCAGGATAATTTGATTTCTCCACATGAAAGAGCAACCACAACAGATTTTGTTAACAGTCTTCAATTAAGAAGATCCGGTATAATTCCAGAAAAAGAAAAAATTGACTTTTAAAAAGCCTGCTCTAAAATCTCTCAGCATAAAAGGTATGTCACTGCTACAAGAATAGTACCTATTTTAGAACTGTGAATAAATGAGAAAGAAGTTAGAAATCATGCCCTCATAAAACTCTTGCTACCTAAGATAATAAAAAATTTCAGAAACAATATATATAAAAACCAAGTGAAAGGGAGGATTTTAATAAATGTGAAATGTTTTTCTATAACACTGCCTAGGCTTTCCTTAAGCTTTTGTCATTACATTAAGGACAAAAATTTTGTGGCACTGACTCTGCCTAATTTGAAGCAATTAATTTAATTTACAAGAAAGAAATCATTTGCTAGTTATAGTTTAGAGCATTATCAGCAGTTCTGATTACAAAATATATATTTACTTCTTTAGACATTTGAAAACATGTCCTCAAATCTCTTTTGATTCACACATAGGACTTTCAAATCAGTTGATGGGCTATGCAAGGATGAATTTGAGCTCTAAAGTGTAGCTGTAAAGACTTCCACACTACCTGGAATAATAGTGTGAAAATTATTAATTTAGCCTGGTGTTTTCTGACTCACAGCACCAAAATATTTCCCATTTATTTGTCACGCATAATTCAAACAAGTTAGACAGAAATTTTTTGCATTGTTTTATTTTTAGCAACCATTCTTTAAATTTGGTCTAAAAGCATTGTCAAGCAAATTTGAGCTGCTCAAATTGAAGAACATCGCAAAGAAATCCAGCTAACTCTTTAATGGGATTAAACCAAGGAGTGTACGCAGAGGGTACTCTAAATTATCATTATGAGCCATAACCATACTTTACTTTTATGCCTCTCTAGCCTGATTCTGAACCTGACCCTGATGGAAATTTAATCAATTTATGTGCTTAGCTGCATTATAAATATATCACAAAATAACAGATACTTTCTTTTTAAAAAAAAGCCACTAGCACTAGAAGCTATAAACCTTTGATGCAATAGCTATATTTTGCACATATAATAGTTCACTATTAAATTCAATGGAAAATTAAGCTTCTGTTAAACTTTCTTAAAGCATGATTTAATCCACAGGGTAGTCACGTGCATTAATAGAAGTTATCTATATTAAGTTATATTATCATCTTTTCCTTAGGCTATTCCCTTCCCCCATCCATAGGTAAATGCTTACTAATATAAAGGAAGGTTTATATATAATACAGGTTGTCAAAAGTGAACAAGAATTAAAGTGAAGTTTCCAAATATACCCTCAGCATTTGGTAAATATTCATTGTTCATTATTTTGACTGGCTCTCAGATTTATGTAAAATTACTTTACTTGGTTTTCAATTTGAATGTTCAGCCAGCACTAAATTCTTTGGGAATATTATATTTTTCAAAAATCTAAGCCTCTTGAAAATATAACAAAGTTCAAACAATACAGTATATTTTCTTGTGCAGGCTTTATCCAAAATATCCAAAGGCGAACTCTTATATCTTTATTCACATAATATAAAATCACTGTAATAGCTTTTGAGAAAGGAATATACAATTAGAAAGTCACCTCAAGATGAAATGTAATAATTAATCATTTGTGAAAAACTGGGGGGAAAAATCAGGGTGAGGCTAATAAGAATTACATGTTGTCTTCTCTGTACCTTTGTCTTTAT
>NW_012150729.1:2608774-2611707 GCF_000956105.1 Propithecus coquereli | reverse complement strand
TTTTTAATAAAATTTCTATCAAAGCCTATAGTTTCATGGGAACACATTAAATCAAGAAGAAAAAAAAATTATTGGAAATTCCCAAAATCCTTCCCACACATGGATATCAATAAGTAAAATGGGATGGTCATACCTGACCACACAGTTTTTTAAATTTCCTTTTTAGGGACAATTTATGGATTAATACAGCATAACCATTCTACTTTTAAGAATAAAAGATAGTCCCTTCCAATTTTCAATGGCTTCTGATTATCAGATTATTACTTCTGAAAATCAAACCATCTTACTCTATCATGCCTCGTTACTTATTATATAAAGCATTAGATGGATTAAGATCTATTCCTTCTTGTTTTTTTGTAACCTTATTGTCATTTAAATTGCAGTCCAAAAAGTCTCCAAAATGTTTTAATAAATGAATTCCATTTTGTTTTGTGTATTTTCTTTTTCTTTGAAGACTAGTGGATAGAAATGCAAATTTCTATGAAAACATCTGACTTAAAACAGAAGCTTGTAAGTACAAGATATCCCCAGAACAAAATGGTTAAGGTCATAAACACTATTGCAAAAGGTTATTAATTTCTTAGTTTGAATAAGGAAAAATTTGATTACTGATAGGAACACATAAAAATGTTGGCTGAACCTGAAATCCTGCTCTAAAACAAACATTGTATCAAATCACTATGCTTATTCAAATCCAATAATGGAGTTAATCCAAAAACAGAATTTTCTTAAAATAAGTGATAAAATTTGACCACAAATGTGAAACAATTTTAATTCATTAATTTACTAGTTTTTTTAATGGAACATTGTCTCATATTCAGTCTTTGATATTTCCATACACCTAAAAATTCTTGAGATATTTACTTCACTTTTCTGTATAGACAACTGTCTAATAAGTATAGTTAATAAAAAGGAGAAGAGGATTAGAGGCCAGAAGGAAAGGAAAGAGTATCTTTGTATAACATACATAAATCGGGACATAAAAGAAGGGTAAAGGGACAGGCAAGCACACTCGTGCGGCCATCATAAACATGAATTATATCACCCCAAATCCTTCAATCTATTGGGTTCAAAAGCAGCTGTTCTACTTAAATCGATTCACTTTGCAATGAATAAAAGTGTTCCTTAAATGACTTCATTATAGACTAGAATGCAGATAATAAAAAATCTCTTGATTAAAAAAATTTGGAAAGGCTCTAAGGGGACCTATAGATAGACATGCATAGACATTTCAAAATTAATAGCTTTTGATTAGTATAATATATCTTCATTTTGATAATAGAAATTGTAGCTTTGTGTTAAGCAAAGAAACGTGGAGCATAATTTGTTAAAATTCTCTTTGGTCATTGAGGGACCAAAAAAATACATAAAAAATTTCAAATAGAAATATTTGAAATGAAAAATATTGAAATATCTTGCCTTATGCAGACCATATCAGTAACAAATATAAGAACCAAACTGAGTTACCAGCCAGTCTCCAGTAGCCTCAACCTGATAAACTTTCATTGTATATGAAACAACTATTCACAGCATAAGCAAATAACTGCCAATCAAATTGAACTAAAAATGGCCAATCTACTAAGTATTTATTGGCATGCACAATTCAAACTCAAATTAATTTATTTTCAAATTATTTAAGGCAAATTTATGCTCATTCTGAACTAATAGTCAATAAAGTGTTCATTTTTTAAATGCTAACTCCCCAAACTGTAACAATAAAAAAATTAAAGCCTGTTGACTTTTGCCTTCCTCAAGCTGGCTGGTTTCTAATCATTTCATAGCTCAACGGCACATTCTTCACTATTAAATTAAGTGGAAATGTAAGCTTTTATCAAATTTTCAAAGAAACATGATTTACTTCATAAAATGGTCAGCTGCATTAATAGAAGTTGACTATATTGAATTACATATTACCTTTTCATCAGGCTGTTTCCTTTCCACCATCTCCAGTTAGAATATTTACAAATATTATGGCCGGGCGCAGTGGCTCATGCCTGTAATCCTAACACTCTGGGAGGCCGAGGAAGGAGGATTGCTTGAGCTCAGGAGTTCAGAGCAGCCTGAGCAAGAGCGAGACCCATCCCTACTATTAATAGAAATAGAAAAATTAGCCAGCATCTTGGCAGGCGCCTGTAGTCCCAGGTATTCGGGAAGCTGAGGCAAGAGGATCACTTGAGCCCAGGAGTTAGAGGTTGCAGTGAGCTGCAATGACGTCACTGCACTCCACCCAGGGCAACAGAGACTCTGTCTCAAAAAAATTAAAAAAACTTTACAAATATTAAAGAGAGTCTGGTATAGAATACAAGTTCACAAAAATAAATGAAAATTGAGATAACAGTTCCATGAGAAGATTTCATAGCTCAGGAAATTAGACATCTTCACATCAAGATACATCAATTATTATTCTAACCTGGACTGCAGAAAAGAAACCTTCAGACAAACGATTTTGCCTTCTCTACAATAATCCTAGTAATAAGGTTTAAGAAACCAGAAGCTGAATAAACTTTGAGTCTTATTTATTTGCACTAATCTTATTTATCATGGATCATGGGGTCATCCACACAAAGATAGTATGATTAAAGAAGTAAAAAATGTTTCTTATGCCCATGATTAGAACTTTACTACACCTCCCTAAATGGGTTGAATTCCTGCATTTCTTGGAAATAGAAAAGCCAGTTCTTTACCCCCTCCATTCTTACCCATTAAAACACTACCAGAAAGGTAATTAATGTAGATGAATTAATTAAAATTTCAGATTCATTAAATTATATGAGTGATTCATAAATTAATGCTTGTTCTAAATTTTGAATGCATTCTGCCAAATGTTTGTGTGCCTTGTTTTCTATGCAGGAACTTTTTAAGAGAAATGTAAATGTGTGTTGATAAATTATTGAAATATAATCATCAAATCATTGTTTTATGAAACAATTTGA
>NW_012150729.1:2603348-2607204 GCF_000956105.1 Propithecus coquereli | reverse complement strand
AAAGAAAGAAAGAAAGGAAGAGAGAGAGAGAGAGAGAGAGGAAGGAATGAAGGAGGGAGGGAGGGTGAAAGGGGAGGAGAGAGAGAGAGAAAAGAAAGGAAGGAAGGAAGGAAGGAAGGAAGGAAGGAAGGAAGGAAGGAAGAAGGAAGGAATAAGGAAGGAGGGAGGGAAGGGAAGGGAGGGAGGGAGGGAGAGGGAAGGGAGGGAGGAAGGAAGGAACTACTTCATAGAGAAATACTAATAGCAAACAAAGTTAGAAATGGAATACAAAAGAAAGGATTAGTGAAATGTTTACCAGACCAATTGAAAAAGTTCGTTAAATATCAGTGAAGTTTCTAGTGAAAGTGAAAACTGGTATACAATCTTTCTGGAAAGAATTTTAGCAATATTTATAAATAGCCTCTAAAATTAGCCTAGTAGCTCTTTAATGATGTGCTTCATTCCAGGCTTGACTTAGGGAAAATACAAAATGACAGTGGAAAACTTTGTGGTGCCATGTTGTAAGGAAATGCTCACAAAAGGATGGAAGTATATTGAAAGCACATGAGAGCCAACTGAAGGAGCTCCTCATATCCAAAGATGAAACAATCTGAGCAACAAAATAAATATTGATTATTATATTCTGGCCCAGAAAACAAAATAAATACCTTTGACTGCATACTGAAATAAATACATAAATAAATACATAAATAAATACATAAATAAATAAATAAAGGAGGAGAAATAATAGCTCTTCACTACAGAATTCCAATTTATAAGTCCACAAGGAATAAGAGAAATAGATAGTCAACAGGAGCTGTTATAAATGGGAATGTTTTCTTGATTTCTTTTTCAGATAGTTTGCTGTTAGTGTATAGAAAAGCTACTGGGTTTTTTTTCTTGTTTTAATTCTTTAAATAATTTTTATTTCAAAACATTAGGGGGTACAGGTGTTCTTGTTTCATGGATGAATTGTATAATGCTGAAATCAGGGCTTTTAATGTGCCTGTCACCAGAATAGTGTACATTATACCAGTAGGTAAGTTTTTATCCCTCGCTCCCTTCCTACCCTCCCTTCAATGTCCTTTACATCACTTTATGACCATGAGTACACATCATTTAGCTCCCACTTATTAGTGAGAATATGTGGTGCTTGTTTTTCCATTTCTCAAATACTCCACTTAGGATAATGTTCTCCAGTTCCATCCAAGTTGCTGCAAATGACATTATCTCATTCCTTTTTATGGGTGAGAAGTAATACTCCATGGTATATATTAATATATACCACATTTTCTTTATCCACTCATCAGCTGATGGGCACTTAGGTTGACCTCACATCTTTGCAATTATGAATTGTGCTATGATAAACATTCAGGTACAGGTGTCTTTTTGGTACAATGACTTCTTTTCCTTTGGGTAGATATCTAGTAGTCGGATTTCTAGCTCAAATGGTAGGTCTACTTTTAGTTCTTTGGGGAATTTCCATAGAGGTTGTACTAATTTATACTCCCACCAACAGTGTATAAGCATTCCTTTTTCACCACATCCACACCAACATCTATTGGTATTTTTTTTTTTTAATAATGGCCATTCTGAAGGAGTAAAATGATATCTCATTGTGGTTTTAATTTAAATTTCCCTGATAATTAGTGATGTTGAGCATTTGTTTCATGTGTCTGTTGGTCATTTGTATATCTTCTTTTGAAAAATTCCTCATGTCTTTTGCCCACTTTTAATGGGGTTGTTTGATTTATTCTTGCTGATTTGTTAGAGTTCTTTGCAGATTCAGAGCATTAGCCCTTTGTCAGATATATAGTTTGTGAATAGTTTCTCCCATTGTATAGGTTGTCAATTTACTCTGTTGGTTATTTCCTTTGCTGTGCAGAAACTTTTTGATTTAATTAAGTCCCATTTATTTTTGATGTTGTTATATTTGCTTTTGGGTTGTCGGTCATAAATTATTGGCTTAGGCCAATGTCCAAAAGAGTTTTTCCTACATTTTCTTCTTGAATCTTTATAGTTTCAAGTCTTATAGTTAAATCTTTAATCCAGCTTGAGTTAATTTTTGTGTATGGTGAGAGATAGGGATGCAGTTTCATTCTTTTGCATGTGGCTATCCAGTTTTCCCAGCAACATTTATTGAAGTAAATTCCCAGTGTAAATTCTCGTCAGCTTTGCTGAAGATCAGTTGGCTGTAAATGTGTGGCTTTATTTTGGGGTTCTCTATTCTGTTCCATTGACCTATTTGTCTATTTTTATAGCAGTACTATGCTGTTTTGGTTACTACAGCTTTGTAGTATGATTTGAAGTCAGGTAATGTGATGCCTCCACATTTGTTCTTTTTGCTTAGGATTGCTTTGGATACTCAGGCTATTTTCTCCTTCCACATGAAATTTAGGATTGTTTTTTCTAGATCTGTGAAAAACGATTCTGGTATTTTGACAGAAATTGCATTGAATCTATAAATAACTTTGGGCAGTATGGACATTTTAACAATGTTGATTCTTCCAGTCCATGAACAGGGGATGTTTTCCATTTGTTTGTGTCATTTGTGATTCCTTTCTTCAGGGTTTTGTAGTTCTTCTTGCAGAGATCTTTCACCTCCTTGGTTAAGTATATTCCTAGGTATTTTCTTTTCTTTTCAGCTATTTCTTTTCAGCTTAATTTGACTCTCATCTTGACTGTTATTAGTGTTTAGAAATGCTACTCATTTGTATACATTAATTTTGTAACCTGAGACTGTATAGAATTTATTTATCAATTCTAGGAGTCTTTTTGGTGGAGTCTTTATAGAGTTTTCCGTTTAATAGATATAAGATCATATCAATAGCTAACAGGGATTATTTTACCTCTTCTTTCCTAATTTCCATGCCCTTTATTTGGTCTATTGATTTCGTTTATCTTTCAAAGATGTTTCATTGATCCTTTTATTGTTTCTTGGTTTCCATTTCATTTAATTCTGCTCTTATCTTTGTTATTTCTTTTATTCTGATAGCTTTGGGTTGGGTTTGTTTTTCTTTTTCTAGTTCCTTGAGGTGTGACACTAGGTTGTTAATTTGTGATCTTTCTGTCTTTTTGATGTAGGCATTTAAGGCTATGAATTTCTCTCTTAGCACTGCTATGTCCAAGAGATTCTGGAAGCTTGTGTCATCTTTGTCAATCAGTTTGAAAAATCTTTTGACTTCCATCTTGATTTCATCATTGACCCAAGGATCATTCATCAGCAGTTTGTTTAATTTCCATGTATTTGTGTAGTTTCGAGTATTCCTCTTGGAATTTATTTCTAGTTTTATTCCACTGTGGTCTGAGAAGATACGTGGTATGATTTCAATTTTTTTGAATTTGCTGAGACTTGTTTTGTAGACCCAACATATAATCTGTCTTGGAAAATGTCCCATGTGCTGATGAGAAGAAAGTATATTCTGCAGTTTTGGGGTAGAATGTTCTGAAAATCTCTGTTAAGTCCATTTGTTCTAGAGTCCCATTTAAGTCTAGCATTTCATTGTTGATCTTCTGCCACAAAAATCTGTCTAAAATTCTGTCAGTGGAGTGTTGAAGTCCCTAGCTATAATGATGTTGCTATTTCTTTCTTTCCTTAGATCTAGGAGAATTTGCTTTATGAAAGCCATGAGCTCCTGCGTCACATGCATATCTATTTAGGATTGCTACATCTTCATGTTGAATTGATCCCTTGACCATTATATAATGATCATTTTTGTCTTATTTTACCATTGATTTAGCATTTTTTTTCTTTTATTTCAACATATTATGGGGGTACAGATGTTTAGGTTATGTATGTTGCCCTTGGTCCCCCCCCCAAGTCCGAGTTTCAAATATGTCCATCCTTCGGGTGGTGCGCATTGCACTCCTTGTGTAT
>NW_012150729.1:2602005-2603298 GCF_000956105.1 Propithecus coquereli | reverse complement strand
ATTAAAATTTCAGATTCATTAAATTATATGAGTGATTCATAAATTAATGCTTGTTCTAAATTTTGAATGCATTCTGCCAAATGTTTGTGTGCCTTTTTTTCTATGCAGGAACTTTTTAAGAGAAATGTAAATGTGTGTTGATAAATTATTGAAATATAATCATCAAATCATTGTTTTATGAAACAATTTGAGATTCAATAAACTTTTGAAGCCTTTCCATTCCCTTTCAAGATATTTTTTGAACCAAGGCAATTATATTTTTCCAAGAAAAGCTGATTCTAATGCCAAAAGTTGCAACCATGAGAGTGAGGTGGTAGAATTCAATCTAAAATATTTAGTCTATTTGAAATCAAAATGGCTACTGAGCTAGCTAGACATCTTTACATTGAGATACATCAATATCCTAGGGAATAAAAGATATAAGTATCCCTTTTTTGTCCTATATGAGACCATGCTACTATCTGAATAGATGGGGGAAATGTGTTTAGGTAGATGAGAAAGGTTAGGAATACTGAATTACATTGCAAAGAGAGATGGTGAGGGTTAAGTATATAGAAAGAGAGAAATAATGTTTATAAAAAATAAAAGGAAACAGATGAAATTATAGGCTACTAAAAGTAATTTTGTGAAAGGTTTATCTTTTTAAAGCTGTGTCCAAGGCTGGATCAATATGTTTGAAATGAATATCATATAATTATAATTTCCTGAATTATGAGGCAGCTTCATGAATGTTTTTAATGGACAAAGTGGATATTAAGTTCACCATTTCTTTGTCCTCATAAAGATTTAGCAAAATATTATATCACCTTACATTATACAAATAGTCTTTCCTGGAGATCCCAACTCCCTTTATTAGATTAGCATTACTATTAAATATTAAAACAACTTCTAAAAACTACTTTTTCAACTCATATAAAGATAAAAGGCAGAATTATTAAATCAAAGTATTGTGAGCAGGGTTCAAATCACCATGTTGTATTTTAAGTAGTAACATATAGAGAGGTCTAGCAATTTTACTTTTGTCAAGTTTGTCATATATCGGGATCTTTAGGCATTTCTTCAACATGACTATTATGAGACAAAAGCTACTGGATAGTTTAAATAAGAATGATAGTCTCTTCATACGAAGTGATATAGATGAAAGTAGTCTAAGTAAAAATCATCTTAATATAACAAAGAAAATGAGTGTCCATAGCTAGTCTATCATAGAGTAATAAACAGACTGAGGAAAAAGATAAGACACTGAAACTCCCTATAAATTGGACCTCTCTCAACTTTATTCTTTAAAAAAAA
>NW_012150729.1:2588983-2597542 GCF_000956105.1 Propithecus coquereli | reverse complement strand
CAGGAAAGTATAAGAGGTGCTAGATCACTGTCGTTTCTTATGATTGAGTAATATTATATGAGAATAGCTACCCCTGCTCACTTTTGGTTTCCATTTGTGTGGAATTTTTTTTCTACCCCTTTACATTGAGTCTATGAGAATCTTCGTGAGTAAAATGGGTTTCTTGAAGATGGCATATATTTTTGTTTTTTCATCCATTCAGCCAATCTATGTCTTTTAAGTGGGGCATTGAGACCATTCACATTCAATGTTAATATTGATATGTGAGTTACTGTTCTGGTCATGATGTTGATTGTTTCCTCATTGCTTTGTTTTCTCCCTTGTGTTAATGTTTCATAAGAGCTGTGAGGTTTAACTTTTGAGTGTTTTTATACTGACTGTATTGATTGTTCTTTTCCATGTACAGAATACGTTTAAGCATTTCTCATAGGGCAGGTCTAGTGGTGACAAATTTCCTTAGTGTTATCTTGACTGGGAAACACTATTTCTCCTTCATTTACAAAACTTAGTTTTACAGGATACAAAATTCTTGGCTGGCAGTTATTCTGTTTAAGGAGACTAAAGATAGGACTTATTCCTTTCCATCTACTAGATTTCAGTTGAGAAGTCTGCTGTTAGTCCAATGGATTTTCCTTTGTAAGTTACTTGATGTTTTCATCTCATGGCTCCTAGGGGTCCCTCCTTCACATTGACTTCGGTGAGTCTGATGACTATCTATGCCTTGGTGATTCCCTTTTTGCAATGAATCTCCCAGGTATTCATTGAGCTTCTTGTATATGGATGGCTAAATCTCTAGCAATACCAGGGAAGTTTTCTTCAATTATTCCTCAAATAGGTTTTGCAGGCCTTTTGCTTTTTCTTCTTCATCCTCAGGGATGCCTAGGCTTTTTAAGTTTGGCCATTTTACATTTTCCCATATTTCTCATATACTTTGTTCATTCCTCTTGATTCTTTGTTCTTTATTTCTGACTGACTGTTAATTTGAAAGAGGTGTCCTCAAGTCCTGAAATTCTACTTCTGCTTGGTCTCATGTATTCTTAAAACTTTTCACTGTGTTTTGTATATCCTTACATAAATTTTTCATTCCAGAAGTTCTATTTGTTTTTTTCATATATCTATCTCTTTAGTAAATTTTTCATTCATTTCCTGAATTAATTTTTTGGTTTCTTTGAGTTGGTTTTCCATTTTGTCTTGGATCTCATTCAGCTTCCATACAATCCATATTTGGAATTCTTTATCTGTCAAAATATTTCAGTATTTCAGTATTTTCAGTATTTTCATTTTGGTTGGGATCCATTGGTAGAGACCTCGTGTGCTCCTTGGGGGGTGGGGGTCCTTTCTCTCTGAGTTTTCATACTTCTGGAGTTTCTGCGCTGATTGCTTCTCATGTGGAGTGGCTGTTGCTTCTTGATTTTGGATTTTCTTCTGTTTAGATAGGAATTTTCTCCCTTACTGTTAAGGGTGTGCCTGTAGCATATGTTGAGTAAGGAAGAACCTTGGCCTTTGCCTGTGCATGCTTTGATGGGGGGTCTAGGCTCTGGATCAATACATTGGTTATAGATATTCTTAGTGTGGTGGTTTTCTTGGTTGCTCGTTATTGGTAGGCTACAGCAGTGGTGCACAATGTGTGTGGAGAGATTTCGAGTCTCTTGTTGACAAGCGGAGTTGTTTCTGTTTCCCCAGCCCTGTGGTCTTCTTAACAGTATTAATTATATTGGGATGCCCAGTTTATTCTCTAAGTCAGCAAGTGGCACTTGTGGTTAAAAGTCAGTCACCCCCTATATGATTGAATCAGTGAATGCTGTGATGGGATATACAAGTTGTACTCCCTGCCAATAGGTAGTGCTTATAGGAAAGAGCCAGCTGCAGTGGTGTTTTTTGGAATCTGTGACCAGATTCAGTCAATCAGGAGAAATATTTGGATATTCCAGGTGGTGGGCAGGACCCTGGAGCTCCCATGTCACTCCTTCTTTTGCTCCACCATGACCAAGGTGGGTGGAGGAGTGAGACTGGGTGGGGCTTGATTAGGTGAGCCTGCCTTCAGGCTTCACAGAGGCTGGCACAAGAGCTATCTTGGCAACGGTTGAGTGTCAACTCCCAGGCTGCTGGGGAAAGCCACAAAGGAGGGTCTGAAGTAGCCCCACTAAGCCAAAAAGTTTGCTCGTGAAAGAGAGGCAGTCTGGGATTCACAGTCTGGAAGATGAGAGTGGGTTTGACTCTTCACTCTTCACTCTCTTCCCTTGCCCCACAAATCTTCTGGAACATGGCTGCAGGCAGCAGCCCAAACTATCTGAGCTCACCAGCAATGGTACTACATGCTGGAAGCTTCCCTGCCCAGGATACCGCCCTGGACCAAAAGCATGGCTTTCCTTTGGGGGGTTGGATCCTCTTCAAGTACGCTGTGACTTGGACCCATACTGCAATCTCCTTCCAGTTCTGCCTGCGTGGGCTCCCTCACCTCCCAAGATTAGTTCACAAATCTCCCCTCTGTGCCTCCAAGCAATTGAGGCTCGGGGTATGATTGAGTTGGGGTATGGGATCTGTCCTGCAAGCCTGTCCTCTGTTCCCTCAACTTCAATCCTTGACCATACCAGGGAGAAGCATGCTGCTCCCATGTTGCCATGGAGTACTCAAGCAGGCTTAATGTCCTTCTGCTTTGGGGTACACCCTGCTCTGCAGGAATAGCCAGGCAAACAGCACTGGGAAGGGATGGTGGAAAAAGAGCTCATAGTCCAACAATCCTTTAGTCCACTGCAGATCAAGAAGAAAGGGGTGAGCCCCACTCTCTGTGGAAGTCTTGGTGTGGTGGGTGTGCCAACAGAAGGGAAGCAGCCACTCCTGAGAGCTCTGGCTCAATTGTCCCTTGGGGCATCCACGTAGACTCACGTGGGAACTGTCACAGCTCCATCAGCAGGTATGGGCGAGGGAGGAGAGGAGAGGAAGAAGAGTCTGAATAGAGGAGAACTAGAACTCTGGTCCCTTTGCCCCAAGGGGTCCCCCTGGCTTGCTGCACTTTCCTCTCCCCTGAAGGCAGCCCACTCAGAATGTCCAAGCTCTGGGACCCACCAGCCCTCTGTGGCCACCTCAGTCTGGGAAGGAGTTGGCAAATGTTTGTGTGGAGGCCAGTGACCAAACAACTGAAGGACTGAAGCTCCCTGGGGAGGAAAAAGGCACACAATCAGTGGAAAAGCAGTATGGCACCATCATCTCAGCTCAGGTCTGTAGTAAAGGGGAGTGACCCCGAAGGGGTTGACAGCCCAGTGCTCTGTTCTCAAGAAGCTCCCAGTTCACTAACCACAGCAGCTATTGGGTTTTTATGGGCAGAGAAGCTCTCCAATAGTTTGGGAGCCTGCAGTCTGCCAGAGGTATGAAGGGAGGAAAATCAAACACTCCTATCTACCCTTTCCACAGGGCTCCAAATTCCTCAGGTGTTGATCTCTGCTGAAATCTTGCTGCTTCTTATTATGCTCTGCAACTTCTTCCTGTGTAATTTCTGGTAGATTCTGGCTCTTTTCCCTCAGAATTACAACTGCGCTAAGTTTTCGTTTGTCTAAAACTTTTCCTTCTTTCCGAGACAGTCTGGCAACTGATGTCTACAGTCAGCCATCTTGCTATGCCAATGGTACTGATTTTTGTATGTTGATTTTGTATTCTGCAATTTCACTGAATTTGTTTACCAGTTCTAATAGTTTCTGGCAGAATTCATAGGGTTTTTTATATATAAGATCATATCACCTGCAAACAGGACAATCTGACTTCTTCCTTTCCAATTTAAAAGCACTTTCTTTCTTTCTTTTCCCTAATTGCTCTGGCAAAGACTTCCAGTACTATGTTGAATAGAAGTGGTAAAAATGGTCACCCTTGTCTTGTTTCAGATTTCAGAGGAAAGCTTTCTATTTTTCCCATTCAAGTATGATGTTAGCTGTGGGTTGCCATATATGGCCTTTATTGTGTTGAGGTTCATTCTTTCTATATCCAATTTGTTTAGGGTTTTTATCATAAAGGAATGTCAAATTTTATCAAATGATTTTTCTGCCTCTATTGAGATGATCACATGCTTTTTGTCCTTCATTCTATTACTGCGATGTAGCACTTTTATTTATTTATGTATATTTAACAGTATTTGCAACCCTGGAATGAATTCCACTTGATTGTGGTGAATGATCTTTTGATGTGCTGTTGGATTTCGTTTTTTAGTATTTCGTTCAGGATTTTTACATATATGTCCACCTGGGATATTAGCCTGTAGTTTTCTCTTTTTGCTGTGTCCTTGTCTGGTTTTGCTATTAGAGTAATGCTGGCCTTGTAGAATGAGTTTGGAAGAATTCCCTCCATTTCAATTTCTTGGAATAGTTTAAAAAGAATTAGTGGCAGTCCTTCTTTGAATGTTTGGTAGAATTTAGCAGTGAAGCCATTAGGTCTTGGGCTTTTCTTTGATGGGAGACTTCTTATTACTGATTCAATCTTGTTACTTGTTAGAAGTCTATCAGGTTTTCTATTTCTTCATGATTCAGTCTTGGTAGGTTGTATGTGTCCAGGAATTTATCTACTTTTTCTAGGTTTTTCCATTTTTTGGCATATAGTTTTCATAATAGTCTCTAATAGTCTCTAATGATCCTTCGTATTTCCCTGGCATGAGTTGTGATGTCTCTGATTTTATTTATTTGAGTCATCTCTCTTTTTTTCTTAGTTTAGCTAACAGTTTGTCAACTTTGTTTTTCTTTTTAGAAAAAAACAACTAAATTCATATAAATAAATTTAACCAAGGAAGGAAAGATCTCTACAATGAAAACTATAAAACATTAAGGAAAGAAATTGAAGAGGACACAAATAAATGGAAAGATATCCCATGATCATGAATTGAAAGAATTAATATTGTTAAAATGTCAGCACTACCCAAAGCAGTCTATGGATTCACTGCAATTCCTATCCAAATACCAATGACATTCTTCACAGAAATAGAAAAAGCAATCCTAAAATTTGCATGAAACCCAAAAAGACCCCAAACAGCCAAAGCAATCTTAAGCAAAAAGAACAAAGCTAGAAGTATCACACTGCCAGACTTAAAAATATGTTACAAAGCAATAGTAAACAAAATAGCATGGTACTAGCATAAAAACAGACAGATAAACCAGTAGAACAGAGTGGAAAACTCAGAAATAAATCTGCATATTTCCAGCCAACCGATTTTTGACAAAGGCACCAAGAACACTGATTGGGGAAAGAACAGTCTCTTCAATAAATGGTGCTGGGAAAACTAGAAACCCACATGCAGAAGAATGACACTAGACCCCTATCTCTTGCTATTTACAAAAATCAACTCAAAATGGACCAAATACTTAAATGTAAGACCCAAAACTATAAAACTACTAGACAAAAACACATAGAAGAACTGTTTCATGACATTGGTCTGTGCAAGAATTTTCTGCATAAGACCTCAAAAAGCACAAGCAACAAAAGAGAAAAAAAGACAAATGGGACTACATCAAGCTAAAAAGCCTCTGCACAGTGAAGGAAACAATCAACATGGCAAAGAGACAACCTATAGAATGGGAGAAAACATTACAACCTATGCATCTGACAAAAGGTTAAGGTCCAGAACACACAAGGAACTCAAACAACTCAACAGCAAAAAACCCAAATAATCCAATTTTAAAATGGGCCAAAGATCTGAATAAATATTTCTCAAAAGAATATGTACAAATGTCCAACAGGTATATGAAAAAATTCTCAATGCCACTAACGATCAGGGAAATGTAAATCAAAACCACAATGAAATATCACCCCAGTTAGAATGGCTATTATCAAAAAAACAAAAAAGAAAAAATGCCAGTAAGAATATGGAGAAAGGGGAACTCTAATATACTGTTGGTGAGAATGTAAATTAGTGCAGCCATTATGGACAATAATATCCTCACAAAATTAAATATAGAACTACCATATGACCCCAAT
This sequence comes from Propithecus coquereli, assembly GCF_000956105.1. Taxonomy (NCBI): domain Eukaryota; kingdom Metazoa; phylum Chordata; class Mammalia; order Primates; family Indriidae; genus Propithecus; species Propithecus coquereli. Next base: position 2,591,590 of record NW_012150729.1, on the reverse strand, counting down.
AATCACACTACTGGGTCGATATTCAAAGAAAATGAAGTCAGTATGTTCAAGAGATATCTATACTCCCATGTTTATTGCAACACCAGTCACAATAACCAAGATATGGAATCAACCTAAGTGTCCATCTATGAATAAATGGATTAAAAAATGTAATACACACACACGAAAATATTATTCAGCCAAAAAAAAAAAAAGAATGAAATCCTGTCATTTGCAACAACACAGATGAATCCAGAAGACATTATGTTAAGTGAAATAAGCCAAGCACAGAAGAACAAATACTGTTTGATCTCACTTACACAAGGGGTATTCAAAAAGTTGAGGGATAATGCATATGATGAAAAATGATGCATAGATTTCAAATAACTTTTGAATCAAAATAAATTTGTACTAACTTATTATAACATGTCTGAACAAAATCTAGTTTAAGCCAATAAGAAGGATAAACCAACACTTTGAAAAGAGCTCCTATCACAGCAACATGAATTCTTCTATAATTGAAGCAAGAACAAACATCAAATTTATGGTGAACTTTGGGTGGCAGAACAGTGAAATCACATATGCTTCATGAAAGGTTTGTGGGGACAATGTTCAAAAGAAATCAGCAGTTTACAAATGGGTAACTCATTTATAGAAGGAATGAGACACTGTTGAAGATGAAGGCCACAGTGACAGACCATTCACATCGATTTGCAATTAATCTTGTTTGTGCCCTAATTGAAGCAGACTGATGATTAACAGCAAAAATAATAGCCAATATCACAGACATCTCAATTGGTTCAGCTTACACAATTCTGACTGAAAAATTAAAGTTGAGCAAACTTTCCATTTGCTGCATGCCAAAACCATTGGGCTCAGATCAGCTGCAGATAAAAGCAGAGATTTCAATAGAAATTTTTAAAAAGTTGGATCAAAATCCTGAAGCATTTCTTTGAAGAATTGTAAAAGAGATGAAACATGGCTTTACCAGTATGATCCTGAAGACAAAGCACAATCAAAGCAATGGCTACCAACACATGGAAGTGGTCCAGTCAAAGCAAAGGGAGACTGGTCAAAAACAAAGGTCATGGCAACAGTTTTTTGGGATGCTCAAAGCATTTTTCTTACTGACTTTCTGCAGGGCTCAAGAATGATAACATCTGCTTATTATGAGAGTGTTTCGAGAAAGTTATCTAAAGCTTTAACAGAAAAACGCCCAGGAAAGTGTCACCAGAGAGTCCTTCTCCATCAGGACAATGCTCCTGCTCATTCCTCTATCAAAGAGGGTAATTTTGCAGAGTTTTCAATAGGAAATCAAGTGGCATCAACCTTATAGTACTGATTTGGCTCTTTCCACCTTCTTTTTGTTTCCTAATCTTAAAAAAAAAATCTATAAAAGGAACTCATTTTTCTTCAGTTAATAATGTAAAAAAGACTTCATTGACATGGTTAAATTCCTAGGACTCTCAGTTCTTTAGGCATAGACTAAATGGCTGGTGTCATCACCAATAAAAGTGTCTTGACCTTGATTGAACTTAGGTTGAGAAATCAAATTTATATTATTTTATTTTTATCTTTTTTTGTTTGTTTTAATTCAATTCTTCCATGAACTTTTTGAAGTCACCTGGTATGTGGAACCTAAAAACGCTGACCTCAGAGAAGTAGAGAGTAGAATAATGGTTGCCAGAGGTTGGGGAGGGTAGAGGAAAAGGAGTGATGGGGAGGGGTTAGTAAATGGGTACAAAGTTACAGTTAGATAAGAGAAATAAGTTCTGGTATTCTGTTGCACAGTAGGGTGACTATAGTTAACAATTATGTATTGCATATTTCAAAGTAGCCAGAAGAGAGGATTTTGAATGTTCCCACCACAAAAATATAAGTGCTTGCAGTGAGGGATATATTATTTACTCTGATTTGATCATTACACAATATATACATGTAGCAAAACATCACACTATACCACAAAATATGTATAACTATTATTTGTCAATTAAAACAAAAGAAAACTTAAAAAAATAAAATCACTATTAAGCAAGTACTACTGAGGTAAGTACTACAAGAAACATTCACCTATGAACGCTTAAATCAGTGTGCAAAGGTTTGAGGAAAACAGGATATTTGCAGTTTCAAAGTATATCCCCAAGGGAAAATTTTTAACATTTCAGTGTGAAAAAACAGAAGACACCTCCATAATCAAGGTCAACATCATAAGAAATAAGATATCACACATATCTTTGGATATAACACATGAAAAAGGGAACATCGTGTCTATGATATTGCTGACAAACAATGCAAAAACCTCAATTTAATCATACAAATCTCAAAGACAAACAAATTGAGAGATAATCTCCCAAAAAACTAGCCTGCACACTTCAAGAGTGGCAAGGTAACAAATGATAAGGGAAGACTGAGTAACTGTCACAAATTGGAGATTAAAGAAACATGATATCTAAATACAATATGGTATTCTGAATTGTATCCTGGAACATAAAAAGGACATGAGAGGAAAAAGTAATGATTTTAGAATAAATATTGTAGGTTAGTTAATATAATTGTATTGATGTTAACTTTCCAGTTTAGTTTTGATAATTAACTATAGTTATGCAAGATGCTAACATTAGGGTAAGG
>NW_012150729.1:2585654-2588018 GCF_000956105.1 Propithecus coquereli | reverse complement strand
CACATCAAAAAAATAATCCACCACAACCAAGTGGGCTTCATCCCAGGGATGCAAGGATGCGTCAACACATGGAAATCAATAAATGTGATCTGCCACATAAACAGAAGCAAAAACAAAGATCATATGATCATCTCAATAGATGCCGAAAACACATTACACAAAATTCAGCACCATTTTATGACAAAATCTCTTAACAAAATAGGCATAGATGGAACATATCTAAAAATTATAAAAGCCATATATGACAAACCCACAGCCAACATCATAGTGAACAAGGAAAAGTTGAAAGCATTCCCACTCAGAATTCAAAAAAGACAAGGATGCTCACTGTCACCACTTCTATTAAACACAGTATTGGAAGTCCTAGCCAGAGCAATAAGGCAAAAGAAGGAAAGTAAGGATACACAAAAGGGGAAAGAGGAGGTCAAACTATTGCTTTTTGCTGATGATATTATCTTATATCTAGAAAACCCCAAAGATTCTGACAACAGACTCCTGGAATTGATAAATAAATTCAGCCAAGTCTCAGGTTACAAAATAGATGTACAAAAATCAGTAGCATTCCTATATAAGAACAACAGTCAAGCTGAGAATCAAATCAAAGACTCAATACCCTTCACAGTAACTACAAAGAAAATAAAATATCTAGGAATATATTTAACCAAGGAGGTGAAAGATCTCTACAAAGAGAACTATGAATCACTGAGGAAGGAAATTGCAGATTATGTAAACAAATAGAAAAACATATCATGCTCATGGATCAGCAGAATCAACATTGTTAAAATGTCCATACTACCCAAAGTGATTTACAGATTCAATGCAATCCCCATCAAAATACCAACATTATTTTTTGCAGATCTAGAAAAAATAATTCTACACTTCATTTGGAACCAGAAAAGAGCCTGAATAGCCAAAGCAACCTTAACCAAAAGGAACAAATCTGGAGGCATCATTTTACCAGACGTTAAGCTATACTACAAGGCAATAGTAACCAAAACATCATGGTACTGGCACAAAAGTAGAGATGTAGACTAACGGAACAGAACAAAGAATGCAGATATAAAATCATCCACATATTGCCATCTGATCTTTGACAAAGTAGACGGCAATATACACCAGGGAAATGAATCCCTATTCAATAAATGGTGCTGGGAAAGTTGGATGACCACATGTAAAAGTTTGAAAGAGGATCTGTATCTCTCACCACTCACTAAAATTAATTCAAGATGGATAGCAGACTTAAATGTAAGGCATGAAACCATAAGAATTCTAGAAGAAAATGATGGAAAAACTCTTCTAGATATCAACCTAGGCAAACAATTTATGAAAAAGACCCCAAGGGCAATCACAACAACAACAAAAATAAATAAATGGGTCTTGATTAAATTAAAAAGCTTCTGCACAGTCAAGAAAACAACACAGCGAATAGACACCCTACAGAATGGGAGAAAATATTCACATGCTATGCATCCGATAAAAGGCTAATACCAGAATCTACAAAGAACGCAAGCAAATCAGCAAGAAAAATCAAACAACCCCATTAAAGTGGCAAAAGATATGAAAAGAACCTTTTCAAAAGAAGATAAAGGCCAATAAATATATGAAAAGATGTTCAATATCACTAATCATCAGAGGAATGCAAAACAAAACCACAATGAGATATCACCTAACCCGAAAGAGAATGGCTTTTATCAAAAAGTCCCAAAACAATAGATGCTGAATGCAGAGAGAAAGGAACACTTATACCCTGTTGGTGGGACTGCAAACTGGTGCAACCTCTATGGAAAATAGTATGGAGATTCCTCAAAGAACTAAAAGTAGACCTACCATTTGATCCAGCAATCCCACTACTGGGTATTTACCCAAAGGAAAAAAAATCATTTTATCAAAAAGACACTTGCACTAGAATGTTTACTGCAGTACAATTCATAATTGCAAACATGTGGAATCAACCCATGTGCCCATCAGTTCATGACTGGATTAATCAATTGTGATATATGTATACCATTGAGTACTCCTCAGCCATAAAAAATGAGTTAATACCTTTTGCAACAATCTGTGTGGAACTGGAGACCATCTTCCTAAGTGAAGTATCTCAAGAATGGAAAAACAAACACCACATGTACTCAGTATTAAATTGGAACTAACCGAACAGCACTCATGTGCACCGATGAAAATAAAACTCAATGGAAATCAAGCAGGGGGAGTAGAAGGAGGGGCTGAGTGAAATTGTACCTAACAGGTACAATGTACATTATCTCGGTGATGGACATGCTGGTAACTTTGACTCAAGGAGTACAAAAGCAATCCATGCAACCAAAACATTTGTACCCCTATAATATTCTGAAATAAAAAAATTAAAAA
>NW_012150729.1:2584380-2584753 GCF_000956105.1 Propithecus coquereli | reverse complement strand
TTTTGTTATTTTTTTAAGGGAAAAATTCTCAAGCTTTAATGTACCTAAGAATCACCTAGAGGGCTTTGTTAAGTGCTGGTTTCCTGGTACTACTCTTTATTATTCTGAGCCTATAGGCTTGAATAAGACCTGGAACTTGGATTTTTAACAAGCCCTCCCGATAACTCTAATTCTGATGGTCTTCAAGTTTAAGGTTTTCAATAACTCCTTTGTTTAAGAGGAAAAAATACTGAATTTTTATACCTACTAGATGTTCTCTGTCAATTACATAATATCAGATGTTTTTGACAGACCTTTATATTATAAAGTTATACTATGTTAAAAGCACAAAGTACGTGGTATGCATTCAAATAACATATTATATGTTAGGGCT
>NW_012150729.1:2581255-2583745 GCF_000956105.1 Propithecus coquereli | reverse complement strand
TAATTTATATAAATGTGATTGAGATAAGCATTTTTCAGATCCTCGGCCTTCTCCCTATTAGTAATAATAGTAAACAATAACATACTCTTTTTGCAATTTTTTGACATAAAATTTATGTAACAAAATTCTTCATTTTATTGTGTACAGTTCAGTGATTTTTAGTATATTCAGAATGTTGTGCAACCATCACCACTATATAATTCCAGAACATTACCATCACCTCAAAAAGAAACTCTGTACCCTTTAGCAGTCACTCCTAAGTCTCCCCTATGCCCCAACCCCTGGCAACCACTAATCTACTTTATGTCTCAAAGGATTTGCCTATTCTGGACATTTCATATAAATGGAATCACACAATATGTGGCCAACAATACCTTACATTTTATAGCACCTTGTATCAGAGTATTTTCATATTTGATTGAAGGGACAGAAGTGAAAGTTCATTTTATAATGAAATTCCTTTTTATTGTTTAATTGGCTTTAAAGGAACAGAGTCCCTTATTAACTAGATGAAATATTTTCAAATCCTAGCTTAGTACTTATTAGCTATGTGAACTTGGGTAATTTGCTCAACTCTCTGAGCCTCTGTTTCTCATCTGTAAGGCTAGAAAACGGTAGCAACCTTTCAGGATTATCATAAGAATTAAAGATGTTTCTATTATCAGGAAACTGAGACAATATCTATTGTTACTTCACAAAGATTGCCTAATTACCATTTTATTAGTTTGGCACTCAACTGTTGACTTTATGCTAGAATAGAGATGATAAAATAGTGGAAAGAATGATAAAACTAGGAATAAAAAGATTTGGACTCTAGGCCAAGCTCTGACATTAATTAGTATAAGTAGCATACCCTTAAAAATATCTTCATGTTTTTGATATTTAGTTTCATCATCTGTAAATTAAGTGGTCAGTCTAAAATCTAGTCTTTAGTTGATCTCTACAGTCCTCTGGTCAAAATATATGAGTCTATCTATTTTTTAAAGTGTTATCAATAACTAATAACCTTCCAAAACAGAAAGCACCAAGCCCAGCTGGGTTCACTGGAAAATTCTATCAAATTGTTAAAAAAGATATTATACCAAATCTCTACAATCTATTTTAGAAGATAGAAGCACAGGAAATACTCCCTAACTAATTTTATGAGGCCGGCATTACCCTAATATCAAAACTACACAAAGATTTTAGAAGAAAAGAAAACTATAGACCAATATTTCTCATGAACATAAATTCAAAAATGCTCAAAACATATTACCAAATCAAATCCAACAATGTATAAAAATAATTAATTACACATCACAACCAAGTAGGATCTCTTCCAAGTATGCAACACTAGTTCAACATTTGAAAATCAATTAATGTAATACCTCATATCAACAAGGGAAAGACAAAAAATCACATGATCATATCAATAGATGCAGAAAAATCAATTGTCAAAATCCAACACCCATTCATAATAAAAACTCTCAGTACACTAGGAATTGAGGGGAACTTCCTCAATTTGAGAAAGAAGATCTACAAAAAAACCTGCAGTATTTACCATACTTAATGGTGAGAAACTCAAAATTTTCCCACTAAGATCAGGAACAAGGCAAGGAGATCCCTCTCACCACTGCTTTTTAACATTGTACTGGATGTCCTAGCTAATGCAATAAGACAAAAAAAGGAAAAGAAAAGGATACAGATTGGGAAGTTCTTCCCAAAGACAAAAACTGCGTGTAGATGATGCGATCGCTTACACAGAAAATCCTAAATAATCAACAAGAAAATGTTTGGAACTAATAAGTAATTATAACAAGGTTATAAGATACGAGGTTAATATACAAAAGTCAATTGCTTTTCTACACTCCATCAATGAACAAATGGTATTTAAAATTAAAAACACAATACCATTTACATTGGAAACCAAAAAATTGAAATACTTAGGTATAAGTCTAACAAAGTGTGCACAAGATCTACATGAGGAAAACTACAAAATTCAGATGAAAGAAATCAAAGAACTAAATAAATGGAAAGATATTCCATGTTCATGGATAGGAAGACTCAATATTGTCAAGATGTCAGGTCTTCCCAGTTTGATCTATAGATTCAATGCAATCCCAATCAAAATCCAAGCAAGTTATTTTGTCAGTATCAACAAACTGATTCTAAAGTGTATACGAAGAGGCAAAAACCCATAATAGACAACATGGTATTGAAGGAGAAGAACAAAGTTGGATCACTACCCAACTTCAAGATTTACTATAAAGCTACATTAATCAAGACAATGTGGTATTGGTGAAAGAATAGACAAACAGATTGATGGAACAGAATAGCAAGGCCAGAAATAGACCCACAGACATATAGTCAATTGATCTTTGACAAAAGAGCAAAGGCAAAACAATGGAGAAATAATATCCTTTTCAGCAAATGATGCTGGAAAATCATTTTGCATTCACATGAAAAAAAAATGAATTTAGACAAAGACTTCATACCCTTAACAAAAATTAA
>NW_012150729.1:2578846-2580640 GCF_000956105.1 Propithecus coquereli | reverse complement strand
CAATTGCCAAAACTTGGAAGCAACCAAGATGTCTTCCAGTAAGTGAACAGATAAACAAACTGTGGTACATCCAGACAATGGAAAATTATTCAGTGCTAAACAGAAATGAGCTATCAAGCCATGAAAAGACATGGAGGAGATAAACGCATATTACTAAGTGAAAGAAGCCAATCTGAAAATGCTATGTCCTGTATGATTCCTCCTATTTGACATTATAGAAAGGGCAAAACTATGAAAAAAGTAAAAAGATCAGTGGTTGCCACAGGTTAGTGGGGAAGGAGGGAAGAATAGGCAGAGCACAGAGGATTTTTAGGGTAGTGAAACTTCTCTATATGATATGATACAAGTGGATACATGGTATCATAAATTTGTCCAAACTTATCGAGTGTTCAACACCAAGTACTAATGCAAACTATGGACTTTGGGTGATGATGATGCGTCAATATAGGCTCAGCAATTGTCATGAATATATCACTGTGGTGGAGGATAGTTTTAATAGGGGAGGTTCTGCATGTATGGGGGGGATATATGGGAAATCTCTATACCCTCTGCCCAATTTTGCTGTGAGCCCAAACCTCTCTAAATAATAAGACCTATTAAAAAATACATGTATATAATTCCACAAAAGATGTAACATATATAAATAATTTCCCTTTTCTAATGAAAAGTAACACACCCCAAGGAGTATCTGAGACAATTGTTTGTGGTAAGAGAACATATCAAAACTTCAATTTCATTTTATGTTATCTAAAAAAAAAAAACCATAAAACTTAACTTGTTTTATTATATAGAGTGAAAGTGGCATCTTCACAAAAGTGAAATGATCAAGTGTCATGTGTTCTATGAGATATAAGAAAGGAAGAGTTGAAATTTCTCTACACAGAAGCATTGAGAGTGGCACCCACATTTCTCCATTCATTGGCATGGCAGCACATTGTAATGCAGTGCAATCTACGTATGCCCACTTTTGACTTCTGAAGCAAACATAATTCAAGTTTAGAAAGAAATGATACATTAGAAGTCTGATTATATTCTGACCATGATCTCTAACTCTATCTTAGTTCCAGACTTTTGACCAGATATTTTGTAACTCTTCATCATAAACTATCCTACTTCCTAATTTGACCTCAATATTTTTCTTTTCATTTGTCATTTATAAAGCATCTTTTTTTTTTTAACTTTTTATTCCAGGGTATTGCGAGGGTACAAACATTATGGTTACACTTTATGTCTTTGCCTCACCCAAGCGAGGGTTAAAAGCATGCCCTTCCCCCCTACAATGCTCCCTGTGTCCTTTAGTTGTGGGTTTACCCCCCCCAACCCCCTAATCCCTGGAGAATATTACTGCCATGTGATCACCCTAGTGTTGATCAGTTAGTACCAATTTGATGGCAAGTACAAGTGACCTCAATATTTTTATCATGAACTTAATACTAATCAATCAAATAAATAAACTTAATACATGTAGCCTTTAGATTCTACCACACATTCTTGACCTTAGTATCCTAGACATATATTTTATTTCTATAGTCACTTACCATTCTAGAGTAACAATTCAAGTCATGAAAGTAGAAATGAGGATTAATTTCTCGGAATGCATCTTGCTTCCTATGGACCATGTGTACTATGTTTTCTTTAAATTCAGATTATAAGTTAGATGTCAATTCAAATATAATAGAAAAAACAATATTACTTAGCCAACTAATGTACTCTTTTTATTACTTTGACATTTTAGCTCCATTTTCCTTCTCCTAACTTAATAATATAGAATTTTTTTATAACATTTTTTCTACA
>NW_012150729.1:2565012-2578796 GCF_000956105.1 Propithecus coquereli | reverse complement strand
TAATCATTTATTAGTTTTTTGAGACAGGGTCTCACTCCATCGCCCGGGCTAGAGTGTAGTGGCATGATCATAGATTACTGCAACCTCAAACTCCTGAGCTCAAGCAATCCTCCTGCCTCAGCCTCCCAAAGTGCTAGGAATACAGGCATGAACCACTGTATCTGGCCTCAAATTACCTTTTAAAAGTGAGTTTTACTACAGTTGTATACCTCTGGAAGTTTTATAAAGTAAGCTCAACTTAAAAGAAGTAACTTCCAAGACAAGAGAATCTTATAAGGGATCCAAAGTGGACACACTATATGTCACCCAAGATTAGATGGCATAGGATAGACATATTTGTTATAAAGATATTCTCCTAGAAGCTTCTTCCATGGCCTGACAATTTAAAAGTTGCTAGGTTACTCCTAGAAACAAATTCAATACTGAATGTCAAAGGAAAATGTGAAATCTTTAATGCAATCCTAAATATATGGCTTCATGATTTTAAAAGGTTAATTCCATCCCTTACTAAATTGATATCACCATTATTACTGTTATATATATTCTCCATATATACCCATCTCAAAAAACTTATAAAAATGATTAAATATTTGAGGAGAAAGCAGCAGTCTCTTAAAAAGCTAAACTGAACCCTATTTCTAGACTAGCTAGATTGCAAGCTCCATATAGACAGAGTTTTTGCCTGTGTTATTCATTGCTGTATCTCCAACACCAAGAACATGTTTGGCCAATAGTAAACACTTAATAAGTGAATAAATCCTCCGGAAATGCTTGTTCTACACCTTCTGACATAACTCAGTTGCTACCAAAGCCACACTGTGCTCTGGGCCCAGAAGAGTGAATGCCCTCACCCTTAGAGTGTTAGGGCCTACAAAATGCATGATGGCTTGTCTACTAAAAGAAAATTACCTTTGAAGCTTCCTAAGAAGGTCTGGGAAAAAAGAGAAACATATCAGGGCCTCCTCCACTCATGACCTTCAGATATATTTTATATATACTAAATGGTAATAAACCCTTAGGAAGTTTAATGATGATCTTTTCCTCCATTTCACTTGAATCAGAAATACATTCACTCATGTGACATACTTGTCCCTTCTTGTGATTTTTCTTTTTCCCTCATTTTTCTATCTACCTCTGACTTCTTCTGTCCATATCTAATCTTGGCTTTCTAATTGGTTCTCCAACCATATTGCAAAGTTTCCATAACTATAACTAAAAAACCCACCTCCCACCTCCAATGCAGAGTCTCGTCCACCATTCAATTTCCCATTTTTGTTTCTTAGTAGACAGTACTGACAAACTCCCCTTCATAAAAACCTGAAACCTAGACTTCAAGTCAACGTCTGTATTGAGATGAATATATAGCAATAATATTTTCCTAACAACATAATAGCAACATTAACAATGATAACAGCAACTGATGTTTATTGAGCACTTACTAAATGCCCGGTTATTTAACATAGGTTATTTCACTTACTCATCACAAAACCCAAGAGCTATATGCCATTCCCTTTCTATTTTTCAGTTGAAGAAACTATGGCTTATGACTTTTCAATATCATGTAGCAAGTAGATAGCAGTGCTGGGATCTACTGGATTGTGTTCTTAAATATTATGCAATATTGCCTCTGACATAATTATTTGCAAAGTCATCTGATTAATTTTCTAAATCAGAGTCCAGTGCTATTTCTTTCTCTCCCTCTCCCAAGAATAAAAACTCCAGTCCCAGAACTAATCATGTTAAGCCTGGTTAAGAATGTGATGTAAAAAAATATTCAATTTTTTTCAAAAATTCTTAACAAGTTTTAGAAGACCTATATTCTGGTCCTGGCTTCATCACTATGTGATCTTAGCCATGGTTCCCTGCTCTTTTTTTAGACACAAACTGGTTGCCCATCTAGTCTAGTAATGTCATCCTTTTCTAAATTCCTCCAGTTAATCCTCATTTGGTCCTAAACCCTTTAACTGTTCCCTACTAGTGACAATCCATAAGCCACATCAAACAGGCTTCAGCCTGTTTTTCTAGGGCAGGTTCACACACATACACACACACACACACACACACACACACACACACACAAACACACACACACTTGCCAAAAAAGGTTTTTTCCCCCCTCTATACCTAATCTTCTCTAAATCTCCATACCACAAATCCTGTGTACAGTTCCTCTCTCTCATCCAGAGAAATTGTTCCTGGTATCCTTCACACTATTTATTCTGAGCAATTAAATTAGGAATCCTAATTTATGTATCTGTTTAAGTTTGAGAAAGTGGACAAACCTTTTACCCTTATTTTCGTATAACTTACCCTTATTTTGTATAACTTCACTTTGGGATTTCCCAAAGAAATCCCTCTACTTTTAAGCAGGTAGACTAACTGACATATTTCCTTCCCCTGCCCCCATCCCCCTGTTCTGACACGTCTCCTGCCCTTTATTTAGGCTCTATTCTTAGTAGTGACTCCAGCATTCTTCCTATCTCCCTGCTCCCTCTCTGCCCAAACCTGGTGGCCGGAGGAGAACTGGGCATGCTCAGTAGTTACAGCTGATTCCGGGGATGCAAACTGAAATCTTTTTGCGGCATTTGAGACCGGCAGGAGAGGTAAGGCCCTGAAAATACAGTGGCCCAGAATTCGCCCACTCCTCATACGGTAGCATTTGACTTAAAGGTGTGTTCAAAGACTAGGAACGGACTCGGAAACGAACAGCTTAGTGCCAGTCCCTAGTCTGCAAGGTGGGTCACCAACCTGAGTAACAGAGAGCTGAGAAACAGCCCCTCCGTCTGGTTTGGTGCAGGGAGAGGATTTCTGCTGTGGTAGCGCTGATAGATTGCTGGAAGCTACGTTCGGCGTCTCTGTTGCGTCAAGAAAATACTGGGGTTTTTTTGTTGTTTTTTTTTTTCCTTTTTTCCTTAAACACAGCAACATCAGCTGCTCCAGACTGAAAACGATGTTGCCTGAAGATCTCCAAAGTCTGTGAGCCAGACAGAGAGATTGTGGAGAGGATAGACAAATCAATCACCTATCCAAAAATTAAATCTAGGGAGACAGCTTAAAGAACCAGAGATAAACAGATGGGCTATTTCCAAATGACAGTTCAGGAACCTTTCAGATATTCAAATCTGAATTGTGTGCCTGTCCCCCAAAAATGCATACCTTCTTTGCACATGAACCATGACCCATTTCCCTTTGAGAAACAGACTGACAACACACACACACACACACACACACACACACACACACACACACACTCACACACACTCCTTCTGTTCTTTCCCCCGGTATCTGCGGAGACTAAATCTCTAGCAAACAGCAGCAGATTCCCTCACCTCACTGCCCGGGAATGAGGCATGGGGAGGAAATTTGTCAAGGAATAAATGTGATAAAGGGGAGCTTCTTTGCAGGGGCTTAAACCACCACTGCACAGCCTGAGAAACAGATAGACAGGCAGTAACGGGCAGGGAGAGAGACATGCAACTGCCCCTGCTGCTAAAACCTAGCCATTTCTTCAAACAGCAGCAAACATGAGACATTTCATCACTGTAGTGCATCCATATTGAGAAGGGGGGGCTGGGGGAAATCATGTGCTTTGCTTTATGCATTTCAGTCTCCCGAGATGGGAGGAGACCCCTGTCCATATGTCGTGGGAGCTATCCACCACCCCAAAAGTACACTCACTGCACCTAGCTAGCAGACCACTTGCCTGACAGGTTTTGCAGCAAACACTGTTAATCTATGTGACAGCAGGTTGTCTCTTACCGTAGGCAGCAGCGGCTCCATTTGGGCTCCCTGGTCTTTAATCTCCATGTTTTGTAACGCCTCTGGAATAAGCACCTTGCTCTGCAGTGTCTTCAGTGTCTTACACTCAGCCCGGCACTCGCTCTGCTTAGTATTCGGATCAGGTAGCTCTGAAGCAGGAGGCAATTGCACACTCCAACTCACCAGAGTCACATGGCTCCTACTCACTCGGGCTGCTGGCCAGGTTTTGCACTGAATGCCTTGGATCCCTGGGCCGGTAAGAGAGATTCCCCCCAAGCCCTGTATCACTGCCCACACCTGGCTACTGGTATAAAATGCAGCCAGCAATGCTGCAAGTCTAATGGGCATTAAGAATCTCACCTAAGACGCTAACTTCTTATAGAGACTAGTCCAATCTGGCCTCCAACCAGCTCAGCCTGATTTTCACACTTTGAGGCAACTCACTTCATTCCCAGAACCCCACAGGAGACATAATTCAAACAAGATGATGTTAATAACAAAGTTTACTGTGTGTCCTGCTCTGAGTACCTGGGGTCTTTTAAAACAGATAAGATGACCTCAAAATTGGTATGTCTTAGTGAGACTGAACTATTCATTAACAGCAATAAAAATCAAACATTTAAGTTATTGTTGACTCAATAAGAATTAGATGATATTTTCAATATTTGAATGGTATGAAATTTAGGTAATTCATACACTATTGAAAATAAAATATATTTTTTCTATGATTTCCCAACAAAAATGACAGGACAGGAAAATATTTTGATAGCAGAAATGATCAAGATACTAAAGCACTTAAAAAACAATGATTCTGAACAAGAGTAGCCCAAGTATATACCCCTTTAGCTTAAAAGTCTCAACAAGAAGGATAGAAGTTATCTAAATAATCCACGGAAGGAAAGAAATCAGTTAGAGGAGCTCTTTTATAGGAAGAATAGTAGATGATGATCATTAAGTGACTATACATACTTCCTAAAATTGATTATAGATCTACAGTATTTTAAGCAATGAAGCCTATGTATCACTGGACCTCAGACTGAGTATGGAAGTTACAAATGAAGAATGGTAAAAAACTTTCAGGGATTAAAAGAGGATGACTGATAATTATTAAGATAGTTATCTTAAATAAGAAAATTTTCACCAGACTCTAAAACCTTTAATCAGTAGGAGTGGATATTAAATTATTTTCATCAATACACCAAAATTTTCTATAATGCTCTTCACAGGTAGAATTATAGATAACTTTTATCTGTTTTCCTTCTCAATGCAATTCTTTAAAATAGCTTCTATTATTTTTATAAGAAAAAAATTTATTTTTTAAACCATAATGATTAATATATTTGAGTGGCTACTTTGTGCACAGCACATTGAGATGATACCACAGATTTAAATAATAGGATATCTACTAGGAATTTACTGATTTGGGGCTCAACTTGACTTTCTATCACAGACCGATGAATAAAATCTCCCTTGCCATTCAAATGACCATAATCGATAATCATGAATAATTTATTAGAATAAAAATAAATAACTTCTATTTAGAAAAATTATTTCCATTCTATTAAGAAGCCCTAAGTCATCCTGTTTATATTTCTCTAAAATTAGTTTAAATATATCTAGGAAAAAGTCTGATTCTTATTCCAAAAGCCAAAATAAAAATAAAATTGTATTTTAAATTACTTTTAATCAATATTTTCTTACAGTGTGTTTTATTAAACCATGAAGGTACTTTGCTGGAACAACCATTGCTTGAGTGCTTACTGTATGCCAGAGGCACTATTTCTACCAGCGTAATAGGACTTAATCAGGGTTCTGACAGTAGACATTCTACTTCTAAAGATCAAGAAAGCCTATATTTCTAAAGTTCTCTGATCCAAGATACTGAATACTAGCCTAGAAAAAGAAAGTAGAGAAAGAGAAAATGATCCTCATTTAATCCACTACCTCTATCTTATAGAATACTTTAGAATTAATGCCAATACCCTAAGAGAATACAACTCCATATTACACAAGTCCCAATAAAGAAGATAAGTACAGAACTGACAACTCCTGGGAAGAAAACCATCACTAGGTAATGGAATTTTTGCTAACAAAATCAAATAATTTTACAACTCAACTTCTCCATTGATTTTCAAACTCAGGAGGTGATGAGAAACAAATAGTAAGAGGAAATACAACTTGCATGAGCAGCTTTTTTTCAACTACATATTATCTGCCTTGGAGATTCTAATATGTCCTTGGTGGAGGATAGGAGAGGAAGTAGGTGAGGATATACTTTTTGAAAAATAATCCCAGGTAAATTTTATATTTCTTCTAGTCCAGAGTTCTTTCGACTATAGTAAAGTTTCTTTGGAACCTAGATGATTAAAAATGGGATCCTGTTTAGCCTGCTCATATTTAAAATTCCAAGGAGATTCTATTAGTACAATTTGATTGCCATGATTTAAAACATCACATTAAGTATTGCAATACTCAATTTCTCCAAGAAACTAAATGTTCCAGACACCCTACTGGAATGAGACAATAGTCTGATTTTCATTACATCAGTCCTACTATGTGTGAGGTACTATGCTACTGATACTATTTCCTGTCATACCCAGCAATATTAAAGTGGAATTTTCCTCTCTGCAGAATGAAATAAAAGTAGGATTGACCATAAGCCAACCATACAGACAGAGAGGAATTACAGAAAACACTTAACAGAAGAGCCACCTTCCTCTCCAGCTGCCCATGTCATGGCCAATAGGAAAGGAATACAGCCACCATGGTGTGCTTCCTTCCTTGATCTGTCCTGCATCCTGGGACTCTTGCTGACCTCAATTTTTACTAATTCCCCAAATATGCAAGTCAGCATTGATTCAATGTACTTTCAGTTCCTACCTCCTTTTGCTATTTTAAGCCCTGGGAGTTAAGATATGCACATTAATATAATGTTTATCTTAGAGAAAAGGCCATCTAATATTCATTGTATTGGAAAAAAATATTGTATTCTAAAGGTTATTGCCAACACTGGTATTTCAAGAAAACAGTTTCAGTTCTGACGGTATTAGGTTTCTGGCTTAGATCTCAAAGTTCTTTGCTTTGGCCCTTTTTAATATAAAATAGCTGAATCTTAGGTAGGCAATGAGTTCAGAAATATATTCTGAACAGTACTATGTTAGTGATAATATTACTAGATCAAGATTCATATTTAAAAAATTATAATTTTTCACATTCAAAAATGCACCAAAGCACTGTTTATATGCTTTACTTATGTTTTATCCCTTTGTATCTCTATTCTTTGGGATCTATACAAATGTTCTGAACAATTTAAAGCATTATGTAGATTTGGCAAATAGAGTTGACCTTTGAACAATGCAGGGAGGTAGGGGTGCCAACACTCTGAGCAGTCAAAAATCCATGTATAACTTTTGACTCCCCCAAAACTTAACTATTAAAAGCCTGCTGTTGACCAGAAGCCTTACTGATAACATAAACAGTCTATTAACACATATTTTATATGTTATATGTATTATTAATATATACTATATTCTTATCATAAAGTAAGCTATAGAAAATAAAATGTTATTTTAAAATCATAAGGAAATATATTTACTATTGATTAAGTGGAAGTGGATCATTATAAAGGCCTTCATCCCTATCATCTTCATGTTTAGTAGGCTGAGCCAGAGGAAGAAGAGGGGTTAGTATAGCTGTCTCAGGGGTGGAAGAGGCCAAAGAAATTCTGTGTATAAGTGAACCCACATCATTCAAACCCATGTTGTTCAAGGGTAAACTACATATCAATCCAAAAGTATTTAGTTGAATTTGACCAACTCAAGAGATATAAAAAATGTTCTTTCTTGACAGCTTAAAAAACGATGACATTTAACAACTAAGGAAAAGGGTAAAAAATGCCCATTACAAAACATGACATGTAATAAGAAACTGCAGTGTATAGTACTAAAATTTAAAGGTGTCAAATAATGCTCCTTTTTCACAAATGTTCTTGACCCCCACCCTGATAGTGATTCTAGCCATCAATTATCAGAAAAGAAATACATGAAATAAGTATAATAATTAGGAAGTCCATTCCCATGTAGGGCTAATCTCTAGGTTTAAAAAATCCTCCAAGTCCCACTTCTCTTAGTTCATAACTGGTTTTTCCAACTTTGAAGATTGGAACAAAGACCTGATTTTCACTTTTTGCTCTAATTTGCCCCTACAGGGAAGCTGATAGAAGACCTATGGTTCTAAATTGTGTACTAGAGGGCAGCATCCTACTCCAATTTAATTTAATTCAATAAAAATTTGAGTACCTACCATATGCTAGCAACTATACAGAAACAAATAAGACATGGATCCTGGTCTCCAAGAGGTCATAGTTTAGAAGAGAAGAAGGATAACATCATTCAACATAGTGCTTAAGTTAAAAATATGTGCAAAACTCAGAGGTAGCCCAGAAGACAAAATGATGAACTTTTAATAGCATTTTTCTCATCATTTCTATAGAGATTTAAAATCCTTAGAGGATTTATTTTTGTGGGAAGACATCTAATTTTCCTTGCTTATTATGTAAACAAGAAGTATATACATGCCTCAACTTATTACTTCTC
Source organism: Propithecus coquereli (assembly GCF_000956105.1). Classification (NCBI taxonomy): domain Eukaryota; kingdom Metazoa; phylum Chordata; class Mammalia; order Primates; family Indriidae; genus Propithecus; species Propithecus coquereli. The sequence continues at coordinate 2,570,442 of NW_012150729.1, read as the reverse complement.
CAATTATCAGCCTTTAACCCAATTATCACTGTCTTTGTTAAATGCTCCTGGATGTATCATTTTATTTCTAACTTGAAAATAATCAATATCACACTTATTACAGAGTTAATCTTGTAGCTAAATAAACCTTAACTCGTCCTTTTTCTATACCAAGTTATGAAGAATTACACTAAAATAATCATTATTCACAGTGTTCCATGTGTAAATTTTACTATACATTCTTAAATGATGACAAACAAGAAATATCTCTGTTTACTATCAAGTTTGCACTCTGTCAAAGAAATATGACAAATGTCATGTAGGAAAAAGAGAAGAAAAAATCAAAACATATTTCTAAGCAAGCAATTTCTCAGCTTCATCATAAGCAACCAAACTATTAGTAAACAAAGTTCAGATATATTTTACATTATCTTACACTACCTATGAGCCTGAATTTTTGTTCTGACTTTACTGTAATTTTTCCGAGTTTCACAATTCATACATCTTTACATACTACTATTTACAAAGAGAGGTTTTGTCCCCTAATGGAGAGAAAACCTTATCTACAACTGTAATTTGGGCAAATCATAAAATAAATTTTATGTTGACCTTTTTTACTAGTCAATTCAACAAAGATTTATTAAGCATATATTTAGTGCTATGCGTTGGTGAAAAAATGAATAAGATATGATCCCTGCCTCTCTAGAAAAGAAAACAGATGATTATTTCAGTGAACTATGGTGGTAAGAAAATGAATCATCCAGAATATTAAGGAAGTATCCAGTAGGGACATTGTCCATCTAATGAGTTTGGGTGCGGGGGAAGATGAAATGTAAACTAAAAGATGAGTAATGTTTAGCCAGGCAAAGAAAAGTGAAAAAGCCATTTCATTATGGACATTTTTCAAAATCAGAGCCTTATAATATGAAAATGACAGTCATTCATAATCCCACCAATCAGAGATATTCAGTTAACATTTCAGCATGTTTTATTACGGACTCCTTTTGACAATTGAGAACATGGGTAACATTCTTTTTTTAATTATTTCTATCATATTTAAAGCAATGTTATTATGTTATTAAATATAAATATGAAATGGAAGTCCTGATTAGAAAAATATAACAAATAATCTCTTAAATTTGATCCTTTGTTACTATAAAGATATATCTATCCTACTTCTACCAGGCAGCATCAGATATAAGGGAAAGTTTCCAAGCCTCTACTTGGGAATGGGACACAATTTCTCTCTACTTTCAATGTCTACAAACCTATCTGAATTATCTATCATTTTTTCTCTTTCTCCCCAACCCGAAACTATAGCTCAGCTAGTAGAGAAAGAGCACATGGCCCTTTCTCGAGGATGCATGTTGTCAACCAAAGCTTTTACTTCCTTCCAATTTTTCCTTTCCTCCATTCCAGAGAATCTTTTGATAGGGACAGCCTGGTTCTTCACCATTTTTTACAATGCTATTATCTGGAACTCATGTCCATCTGGATTTAGGCTTATGAAACTTAAAGCCAGATTTCTACTGTATCATCCATTCTTGAGACATTTGACATTAAATACCAATGACTAAATGAAGAAATGCAAGGACCTTAAATAAATGTAGGAGGAAAACTTAATTAAGATAGAAAAATATTATCTTAATTCAATATTAGTAAAATATAACAAAGCTAAACAACTGAAATTTGCTTTTATTTCTGTGAGAAAATTAATTTTATTTAAATGTTTGAATTCAATGTCATTTCTCAAGAATACAATCATCTCATAAATTGAGAAAGACACACAAAAATTGATTTATTCATTTAATAGATATTTACTGAATACCTCCTATGGACTCAATATTGTTCAAGGCTCTGGAAAGGCAAAGTTCCTGCCCTCAAGGAGCTCATAGCCTGGAAAGGTGACAAACAATCAGACATGTCCAAAGACAGTGTGACGGGCATATGAAAGAAATAGAAGGGGCACCTGATCTAGATCAGGGTGGAGGCAGAGGATATCAGGGAAGACTTCCCAGAGGAGATGATATCCGAGATCAACTCTAAAACATACAGAAGCATTTACCATATAGGATGTGTGTGTGTGTGTGTGTGTGTGTGTGTGTGTGTGTGTGTGTGTGTGTGTGTATAAAGTAAGGAGAACATTACTAGTAGAGTAGCATGGCAGCATATCCAAAAATACTAACTAATGTTCAATGCAGGGTATAGGAAAAAGGATGGGTTGGTGTTTGTTTCTAGTTTTTTGCTCGTTTATTTATTTTGCTTTTGTTTCTGTTTTGGTGTTTAAGATTGATAGTCTCCAAACCATGCTTAAATAATTAACACATCAACAAAAACTAAGTATTTGACTTGAATCTGTTGCAAATGTTATTTCGTATTGGATATTAAACTATAATCAAAAGTATGTTTTTTCCAAATAAGGTTTAAAATAGAGTTAATAGAAGAATTAGTGCAATTTACATGATCTTGAAATCCTACCTAGAAAAATACATAAGTTATAACTTCAGATACAAATTAAGTAAGAAGTTTTCCATATATCACATCATCAGTGTTAGAGGCTAAATAAATTCAGTAGAAATGACTTCATATAAGAATATTTAAATCAGTTAACAGTTTTCAAAAAAACATGTAGCTTGTAGACAAGTATTTCTTAAAGTTTATCCTTAGTCAATGTACATCAGAATAACCTCAAGTGCTTCTGAAAATTTTTGATTCCTAGTTCCCATATCCAAGATTCTAATCTAGTAAATTGTGGTGAGGATAAAGATTCTGTATTTTTCACAAGAAATTCTGGTCCAAGTAGCCTGTGCATTCATTACCTAGTCTAAATTTTATTTACATATTTTCTGTTAGTCTAACTGTAGTCATTATCTTTCTTAAAAGAAAAATGCTTGGTTTAAATATCTATAATTATTTAGACAACAACATACAGCATTAAATTAGGATGTATCTTAAAATGAACTAACATGCCATCCACTGTTTAAAAACAAACAAACAAAACACTATTTAGTATTTACAACATGTAAGGTTGTGCCAAGTTTTTTATATAATTATTTAATTTATCCTTCATATAAAACCTGAGAAGTATGAATTTTACCTCCATTTTTATATGTAAAAACTGAAGCTGAGTGAAGTTAAATAACTTGCTGCATGCAGCTATAAGCAACAGTGTCAGAATTACAACCCAGGCTATCTGCCTCTAAAGCAGTTTCTGCATTATGCTATAACTGATCTCTAATTTGTTCAGGTTGCCAGATGAAATGTTTTCTCCAATTCTAATTACCATATAGAAGAATAAGAGCATCAGATCCAAAGTCAGAGTTGGTACTATAGTCAGAAAGTTTTAAAAGAATAAACCTTGTCAAGCCAAAAATGAAGAATTTCTATGATCAACGATGCATGCAAATGCTGCTTCATATTGAGGCTTCTTCAAGTTCATTTAGAAAAGACTGAGGAAGAAGCACATGATCCTATTTCTTAACAGAAAATAGCTCAGGTGAAAACTACTGTGTCATGGTGAGAAATCCTGCAGTGGTAATCTCCTGAGACAGGTGGTTTAAGTCTTTCTTTGGCCAAATGACACATGGCATACTTTCTCCAGGCCTGTCACTGTCCCTTCTTTAGACATGATAGTGCACAAATTTGCAATGAATTTTGATTTAGTGTCAAGGACAGTGTACTTGGAAGTGGGCAAAGACAAACATTAATTCAATATTCTACATGATAACTACTGTAATAAAGGTATGGACTGGGATATAGGGGAGAATAGAAGAAAGGTATTCCATACAGAAAGAATAGCATGTGTTCAAGAACTATAGGAAGTTCTCTATGATTGAAACATGGGATGCATAAAAGGAAGTGGCAGGAAGGAAGGATGAAAGTGAAGGCAAGGACCAGATTACAAAATGCCCTGTTTGCCATACTTAGGAGATTGACTTTATCCTACAGGTGATAGGAAGCTCTTTAAGAATATTAAGCAGCTAGAAAGATCACTTAAGGCATGCTGAGGAAAATGAAGTGGCAATGGGCCCCTGGATTGCCCCATGTCACTACTGTGAGGCCTACAGCTCTTAGATATTCTTAGATATTCTGAGACACAATACTGGAATTCAACAGAAAAGTAACAGGAAGCACTGAAAGCAAGTAAGGGGAGGGAAGCGAGGATAAGCTGGAAGCTGGGAGAAGCTCCTGGATACAGCCAAAGGGTAAGAGAGAAATCCCCGGGCTCCAAACTGCCACCACAGCCTTCTATAATCTTGGCTAAAGAGAACCTCTCAACACATGCAGGCCTCAGGCCTAACATAAAGAGCTACCTAGAGATTGCACAGAGACGTTGTTCCAGAAAGGGAACCCACGTGGAATCCCACAGACATCTGAGCCCAGATGGCACTTCAGCTTGGCATCATTCTGAGATCCTCAATATCAGGGATATATGTCCTGCCCTTAGGCAAGATTGATATGGTTGCTGCTGCCAGGCTGAGGAAGTAGAGGGGAGACCAGGCATTCCCATGTACCCCTAGGACAAATCCCACTGCCCTGATACAGGCTGCTGTGAGACCAAGGCATGAGCAGACTGCACTCCCCCAGCTATCTGCCCATGCTGCTCCAGCTGAGAGGGGTCCTGCCTTCCCTGGTGGCAGGCTCACAGTGCAGCTACCACAGTTCACACGTGAGTATTCTGCCAGTGGACTGGGGACTACCTTGCCTCTACCTATCACAACCAGTACCTGAACACATTACCAGGGGGCCTGAGGACACATCTGCTGGCTCAGTCATAGCCTCCCAGCAGTTGAACACACCATCCATAAGCCTGGAAATTGCCCAGCCCAGTCCACCACCATTGGTACCTGATCACTCCTACTGGGATCTGAGATCAGGCCAACCCAACCCAGCCTGCCATGACAGCTGACACCCACCTGTATGTGCTACCACTGTGCCAGGAGACTGCCCTGCCCAATCTGTCACAACTGCTATCTATACCAGAATGAACCACATGGGTTCCAGGGGTTGCTCCACTACTATTGCTGCCATCAGTCACATCACACCAGCTGTCCAGGGGCCTGAGAACCCATCCACATGCCCAACCCACCACTGCCACACTAGCATCTGAGTAAGCTACCTGGAGGCCCAAAAATCAGGCCTCCAGGACTACTAACACCAGATCCAGTGTAAGCTGCTCTCAGACCTAAAAACAGGCACATTCAGCCAATTGCTGCCACCACTGGAGCCTGAAGACTGGCCCACCTGGCATCCTAGTCCCCAGTAAAACCTTATCACAGCCTCCACTAAGAACCATACCCCAAGCCACCAAGAAAATCAGAGATACCACTGATGCTGTGTACTGCCAAAGAAATCATACCAAGATCACACTACTGCAGGCACCCAAAATCAAAGAGTCTTACCCAACCAACAACACACACACACACACACACACACACACACACACACACA
>NW_012150729.1:2554667-2563997 GCF_000956105.1 Propithecus coquereli | reverse complement strand
TGATAGAAAACCTATTTAATGAAATAATAGATGAAAACTATCCAAGTCTATCAAGAGATTTAGACATTCAGATACAGGAGGCTCAATGATCCCCAGGCAGACAAAGTGCAAGAAGATTTTCTCCATGGCACAGTATAATCACACTGTCTAAATTCAAAGACAGAGAGAATCCTAAAAACAGCAAAAGTGCTTAGTAACCTATAATGGAAAATCCATAAGACTAATAGTAGATTTCTCAGTACAAACCTTATAGACTATAAAAGGATGGTATAATATGTTGAAAGTGCTGAAAGAAAAAAATGTCAGTCAAAAATACTATATCCAGAAAAATTAACTTTCATAAATGAAAGAGAAATAAAGTCTTTCTCAGACAAGTAAATGCTAAGGGAATTTGTTGCCATTAGAACACCTTACAAGGAATGCTCAAGGAAGTCCTAAACCTGGAAGCAAAATGACAACATGTACCTCATAAAAACACACGAAAGTATAAAACACACTGGTAAAGTAATCATACAAAAGACAAAAGGAATGGACTCAAATGGTACCACTACAGAAATCCACCAAGCCACAATGACAAACAATAAATAAAAAGAAAGGAACAAAGAACATATAAAACAACCAGAAAACAATTAACAATATGACAGGAACAAAGCCTTATATATCAATAATAACTTTGAACATAAATAAACTAAATTCTCCACATAAAATATATAGAATGGCTGAATGGATTTAAAAAACATAATCCAACTATATACTGCTTAGATAAAACTTACCTTACCAGTAAAGACCCACATAGACTGAAAGTAAAGGAATGGAAAAAGATATTTATTCCATGGAAACAGAAACAAAAACTGAGCAGGAGTAGCTATACTCATATCAGATAAAACAGACTTTAAATCAAGAACGGTAAAAAAAAAAAAATACAATGTAGATTGTTATATAATGATAAAGGGACTGATCCAACAAGAGAATATAACAATTCGAAATATATATGCACCCACTACTGGAGCATATAGATTCATGAGGCAAATATTACTAGATCTAAAGAGAGAGATAGGCTGCAATACAATAATAGTGGACTCCAACATCCTACTTTCAGGTTTAGGCAGATAATCTAGACAGAAAATCAACACAGAAACATTGTGTTTAAACTGGACTTTAGACCAAATGGACCTAACAGATAATTACAGAACATTTACCCAACTACTATAAAATACACATTCTTTTCATTAGCACATGGAAAATTCTCCAGAAGAGACCATATGTTAGGTGACAAAACAAGTCCCAATAAATTTTTAAAAATCAAAATCATATCAAGTATCTTCTCAGATCTCAATGGAATAAAATCAAAAATCAACACCAAGAGGAACTCCAGAAACTACACAAATGCTTTGAAATTGAATAATGTGCTCCTGAATGACCATTTGATCAATGAAGAAATTAAGATGGAAATCAAAAAATGTCTTAAAACATATGAAAATGGAAACACAATATACAAAAACCTGTAGGATACAGTAAAAGCAGTGCTAAGAGGGATGTTAATAGCAATAAATGTCTATACAAAAAAGTAGAAAGATTACAAATTAACAACCAGATCCAAAATTGGCAGAAGAAAAGAAATAATAAAGATCAGAGTAGAAATAAATGAAACAGAGGCTTAAAAAAATACAAAAGATCATTGAAACAAAAAGTTGTTTCTTCAAAAAGATAAACAAAATTAATAAACTGCTAGCTAGACTAACCAAGAAGTGAAAATATCCAAATAAACAAAATCAGAAATGAAAAAGACATTATAATACCTTAGAAATACAAAAGATCATCAGAGACCATTATGAACAACTATACATTAACAAACTAAAAACCTAAAGGAAATGGATAGAATCCTGGAAACATACAAGCTACCAAGACTGAACTAGGGAAGAATAGAAAACCTAAACAGACCAACAACAAGTAGTGAGATTGAATCAGTAATAACAAGTCTCTCAACGAAGAAAAGCCCAGGATAGAATGGATTCACAGATTAATTCTACCATGCCTACAAAGAAAAACTAACACCAATCCTCCTGAAACTATTCCACAAAATTTAAGAGAAGAGAATTCTCCCTAACGCATTCTACAAAGCCAAGAATCACCCTGATACCAAAGCCACACAAGGACAACAAAAAAGAAAACTACAGGCCGATATCTCTGATGAACATAGATGCGACAATCTTGAACAAAACTCTAGCAAATGAAATCCAATAGCACATCCAAAAGATATTAATAATACAACAAGATCAAGTGGGATTTATAACAAAGATACAAGAACGGTTCAACATAAGCAAGGTGATAAATGTGATAACATCACATCAACCAAATAATAGACCAAAAAACCCCATATGATCATCTTAATTAGATGCAGAAAAGCATTTGATAAAATTCAACATCCCTTCATGATAAAAACACTCAACAAACTAGGCATACCTCAAATTAATAAAGGCCAAGTATGATAAACCCACAGCTAATATCATACTGAATGGGGAGAAGTTGGAAGTTCTTCCTTTCTCCTAAGAACTGGAAGAAAATAAGGATGCCCACTTTCACCACTCCTATTCAACATAGTACTGGAAATCCTAGCCAAGCAATCAGGCAAAAGAAAGAAATAAAAGGCAACCAAATTGGAAATGAGGACATCAAACTTCCCCTCTTTGCTAATGATATGATCTTCTATCTATAGAAACCTAAAGACTCCATCATAAAACTCCTAGATAAATGAATTCAGTAAAGTTGCGTTTTACAAAATTAACTTGGAAAAATCAGTAGCATTTCTACATACCAATAAAAATCTAGCTGAGAAAGAAATCAAGAACAAAATCCTGTTTACAACAGCTACAAAACAAAACAAAATAAAATAAACAATCCTAATATTCATATGGAACCAAATAAGAGCCCTAATAGCCAAAGCAATCCTGAGCAAAAATGACAAAGCTGAAGGCATCACATTATCTGACTTCAAAATATATTACAAGGCTACAGTAACCAAAACAACATAGTATTACTATGAAAACAGACACATAGAACCATGTAACAAAATAGAGAACCCAGCAATAAAACCACACATTTATAGCCAACTGATCTTCAACAAAGCTAACAAGAACTTATGTTGGAAAAAGAACATACTTTTCCATAAACAGTGCTTGGAAAATTAGATACCCAAATGAAGAAGAATGAAACTGGACCCCTGTCTCTCATCATATACAAAAATCAACTCAAAATTCATTAAAGATTTAAATGCAAGACCCAAAACTATAAAAATACTAGATGAAAACCTAGGGAAAAAACCTTCTGGACATTGGTCTAGGCAAAGAATTTATGACTAAGACCTCAAAAGCACAGGCAACAAAAACAAAAATAAATAAATGGGACTCTGCACGGCAAAAGAAATAATCAACAGAGTGAAAAGACATCCAGTTGAATGGGAGAAGACATTTGCAAACTATTTATCTGACAGGATAAATATGCATATATCCATAATATATAAGGAATTCGAACAACTCAACAGGAAAAAGTAGGCAAAGGACACGGATAGACATTTCTCAAAATAAGATATACAAATAGTCAACAGGTATATGAAAAATGCTCAATATCACTAATCATAAGAGAAATACAAATCAAAACCAAAATGAGATATCATCTTACCCCAGTGAGAATGGCTATTATTAAAAAAATAAGCAATAATTGATGTTAGAGAGGATGTGGCGAAAAGGGAAATCAGACACTATTGGTGGGAATGTAAACTAGTACAGCCACTGTGGAAAACAGTATGGAAATTTCTCAAAAAACTAAAAATAGAATTAACATTTGATTTTGTAATCCCACTACTGGGTATTTACCCAAAGGAAAAGCAGTCAGTATATATCAAAGGGATACTTGCACTTGCATATTTACTCCAGCATTATTCACAACAGCTAAGATATGGAATCAATCTAATTGTCTGTCAGTGGACGAATGGATAAAGAAAATGTGATAGATCTACAAAATGGAATACTATTTAGCCATAAAAAAGAATAAAATCATGTCATTTGCAGCAACACGGGTAGAATTGGAGGGCATTATCTTAAATAGAATAAGCTAGGCACAAAAGGACAAATATTGCATGTTCTTGATATGTGGGAGCTAAAATTTGAACACATGGAGATAGAGAATGGAAAACAGATAGCAGAGACTAGGAAAGATGAGAGGGGGAGGAGAATGAAGAGAAGTGGCTTAAAGGGTATAAGCATATAGTAAGATAAAAAAATAAATTCAAGTCTTAGTAGCAGAATAGGATGACTATACTTAATAAAAATGTATTGTACTCAGGTGATGAACACCCTGAATACTCTGACTTGATCACTATGCATTATATACATGCAACAAATTTTCTCATGTACCCCATATATTTGCAGAAATTAAAAAAAGAAAAAGCAAAGATCACTTAAGCTGTAACATGAAAAATGTTGGGACAAGACTGGTAGCAAAGAGAATAGTTAGCTGATAACTAACTCAGATGATAAGAGACTGAACTATTAAGCTGTAGTAATGATGGATGAAAGGAAACGGTTCCAAGAAATAAAGGAGGAAAAATAGACATGACTTACTGACTATCCAGAGACAATGAATGAAGAAGAGGAACATGTCTAGGATTCTGGCTTGATGGATAATGGTGCCATTCAACAAAACACAGAAAACAACAAAAGAAGCAATTTGAAAGAACCTCCAAAGAATTCTATTTTGAAAGTAATTCACAGTGGTTAAGAACATAGGTTTTGTACTCAGAAGTGTCACTTAATATTCATGTGACCTTGGGCATCATTGAGTTTGAGGTGGCTAGAGGATGTCCACGTGCATATGGTTAGAAGAGAAGTGGAAATAATGGATTTGAGGCCAGGAGAAAGTTTAAGTACGGATAATGTATACTTAAGAGGTTATATAGAGTTAGAAGATCTCAGTGAATGGATCTCTGAGGAAACACCAACATTTAAAAGACTTCCAGACTTTTCATTGATCCACTCATTAACCTAAATTTTTGTTTCAACTATTGTTATGTCCCAGGTTATAACTCTAAAAATTTTTTCCTATAAATCAAACCATTTTAAAATCCTTCATAAGTATTCTTATAATCTAATCTTACTGTTTTTATTTATATAAATCTATGTTAATGTACTATTGTCTATTTCAGTTTTTCTAGAAAACTGTCATATTCTTTAGAACAAGACTCTATGGGGCAACATATATACTAAAATATTTCTTAATTGACACACAAATGTCACCCACATATAATGGAAAAGCTATTGATGATTTCTATGTTCATGTACAATTTTGACTCCTTTTTAATAGTCTACTTTTTAGAATTAAAGTCCTTATTTACTTAAATTTTCAAAAAGTGCTTCTCATAATAACATTTCCTTTCTATTTTAGAGATGTTAAGAGAGAATACTAGAGCTTTCTCAAGAAATACAGTGATACTCTTCAGGCCTACAGCAAGGGCAATCACAAAGACAGGGACGCTTGCCCTCAAAAAATATAATGCAATATTCAACAAAGGAGACATTGAGAATAATGTGGAAAGAATGAGGAACAGCTGGGTGACAAGTGAACAGTTAACAAGCTGGGTTAATAGGTATCATACCCCAAAATGTCCCTGCTCCACTTGACTCTGTTACCAGTGGAAACATTTGTAAGATCAAGAGTTTGGTCTGCACTGTGTCATTCCAAAACAGCTCTCACATTAATAAAAAGAAAGACCCAAAAAGATCTAAAAAAATTTGCTATTCAAATCCAAGTAAGCTAAAATCACACAAAGCAAGAAAAAGTGCTTGTAAGATTAGTATTTTATTATTTTAATGCATACTTTTTATTTTAAAATTATAGTTGAATCTAAAATCATGACATTCTCCCTCAGTAAACCAGACCTATAGAAAACAAACCTATTCAGACTATTACTGACCCAATGGGAAATTAACCTAATGACAATAAAATTTATTCCTCTTCAACAAATTATTTGAGCACTTTTTATGTGCCAGATACTTAAGATTCACTGTCCTAGGAACTGGGGATATAGCAGGGAAATAAAACACTCAAAAATATTAGTTGGAGGAAGGGGAATGAGGCAGCCAAAGAATAAACAGGCATATGAGTAAAACATACAGTATGTGAGATAATGATAAAGTCAATGAAAAAATATAAAACAAGAAAGGAGAATAAGGAGTGTCTGGATTTTCAATGCTAATTGGGGTAACCAGAGAAGACCTCACATAGGCGACATTTGAGTAAAAACCTGAGGGAAGTGCAGTAGTGGAGGATGAAAATATAATATTTGGGCAAATCAGTTTTCCAGACAAAGAGAACAAGTGGAGAAAACAGAGGTGAGCAAGGAAGGAAGCAGAGAAGTCGGTAAGAAGCAAGAAATGGTAAAGGCTTGTACCAGTTGAGAAATGGTGGTATTCCGGATGTGCTTCTACATGTAGAGCCAACAGTATTTGCTGAAGGTTGGAATGTGGGATATAAGAGAAAGACAAGAGTCAAGGATGATGCCAAAATTTTTGGCCTGAGCAAATGGAAGGATGGTATTTCCATTACCCGAGACAGATGAGTACTGAGAACATTACTTGTATTTAGCAACAAGGAAGTTATTGGGGGACTTTCACAAGAGCAGTTCAATGGAGTGGGAGGTGGTAATTTAAGAAATAATAGGAAGAGAGAAATTGGAGTGTCAACAATTGTACTCCAGAAGATTAGGAAAAAAGGAGCAAAGAATTAGGGCAAGAGCTAGAAGGAGAAGTGGGCTCAAAAAAGGAAATCAGCTATTGTTTATCTTGTAAACCACATAGGTAAAGTGAAAATATTTATACTTTATCTTGTCTTTTTAATTTCACCATGTCCTATTTGTGTTTCTTTTTACTTCCTTCCCTGTGAGTAGCAAGTTAGTAAAATAATGAAGTAATTGGACTCATTGAAGTCAAATCACAACAGTATAACAATAATGCCTCAAAGTAATTTTAAGAACATGTATAAAACAAACAGCAAATCTTTTTTACAAGAAAGAGGGGGTGAAACATTCACTGGGAAAAGAGTTTAGTGGTTTAATCAGCAATAAATAGGAGTTATTTCCTTTATTAAAATGCCTGATTACATAAGAAGTACACAAATATTTTTAAACTGTATCATGGTATCAGTTCTCTCACCATGAAATTTTAATTCCTGTGGTCTGGTAGACATAGATCTGTTGGAAACAGGAAACAAAGAATGCCATTCAGCTGAATTAATGAATGAATCATTATAGTAAACTAAATATAATTCCCAGAGTCAGGTCAGGACATCAGGGATAACAACAATGCAGTTCTCTTCATAAGGGCATGGAATTTTTTTGCTTTGTTTTCTTCCAAGAGTGAAAAAAGATACTGATTTGAGACTTCATTCAAAAGATTCCACAAAGTCTATGTTTCATGACAGTATGGACTAACTCTATCTTGTTTTCTATTTTCTCAGGGTCTATCATGGTGCTGAATGCATAATAGGAATTTTCAATAAATATTTTTAATGAATAAATGAATGAAAGAAAGCATGCAAGAATTAGTTAAATGAGTAAATGAATGAACAGCACCTTAACCCTCTGAAACTACATTACATGGTAAATCACAGGCAGAGTCTCATCTAATAAATCACTTATATAATAAATAACCACCACACCTAATTCTGTTTGTACCACATATTAAATATATAGGACACTTTAGAGACTGTTTGTCTATTTTGAGTAGCCAAACCAGATATTATTACTAACCTCACTGATGTGCCTGGTGAAGAAAAAATTTGGCTTTGGTTGTTTTAGCAAAATAAATTACCACTAGGGGGTTTCTACGAGTTGCTGTTCTTAAGAGTAAGACTATATTTTGAGAGAATCATCACAAAGAAATCTGTGAAGTTAACATAAATATGAATGTTGGTATTGAAGATTGAAGAATGTATATGTTTAAACCATGTAAACTGAATTCATCTTTAGCCTAACTTTGCCCTTCTAGAAGAAGAGAAAGATGTCCTACATATGTATTAATGTCAACCACATAATAACATAGACTTTTAGAAATATTTTGTTCAATATTTTGATTTTCTTGTCTGGGTAATGGAGATAAACCATACCTGTGGATGTGGGTGAGAATTCCCCTAAAAGGCTTCCATCAGTCATCACGGGGCAGGTTTTAGACTGGGCATGAAAAGAACCTTCTCTGAAAAAAGAGTGAGGACTCTGAGCCCAGGATTCCCACAGATTTCTCTTTGGTGGGAATTGAGCCTGCCATGCCACATAATACCACATGAAAACAAATTACTATGAGGAAAAATAGCTTGGAGAATTACATGACTGTCTTCATTCATCAATATATTTCTGGAATAACAATGATTCAAAGTGTGGACAACTAGTAGGGAGCATAAAGAAACAACAAGACAGATTAGTGGAACATAAAAAATCCTTTTGGATTTTTTCCCACATATTATTTGAGTGAAGAAAACTGATAGAAAAAAAATTAACTACCCTATCTCTGGGATTAAAGTTTGCAGTCATATTTTGGATATCATATTGGGAATCTATTTATTTGTCAGTCCTGAAGAGCAGTCCTTTTCTTCTGGAAAATATTCCACCTGAACTTTCATTCAGCTAAACTTTATTGGTTCAGAGATGGGCATCTGACCCCATATGTGCCAATCAGTATCAATATCCTTCCCCTGGATTCTTAAACTTGTTATGAGACATACCCAGTCTCCATGCTTGTCTAGTGGAGGATATTTAAAGCTTTAGAGCTGGTGGAGACCATGTCTCTCACCATAAGAAAAATGCGTAGGGGAGAATGAATCTAAATCACAGAAAATAACCAATGAGAGCTGTAACGAGTGACAAATAATAATTATCCCTGAGATATAGATACAGTCCAGCACTTCCTGTGGTTTGATTACTAAAGCCAATAATCCTTTTTCCTAAGCTAGTTTAAACTGGATTTCTGTCTCTTATGATCAAAAGAATCCTGCCTAATAGAGGCATTAAAAGAACTGTCACTTCTTTTTACTGCCACAGACTGGCAAGATATAGAAACATACTGATTATATTTTCTTAGGAAAACTAAAACTCAGAGAATTTACGTGTCTTGGTCCCAGGTTAAAAAGACAGCAAATAATGATGCTGAGCTTTAAATCCAGATATTCTGATTCGAAGCCAGTGCCCCTTCATCAACCACTACCCTGTGCTAAAATTACTGTACTATGGGCATCTTGACATTTACTGGAGTATTTATAAAATATACTCAAAAGATTTAACAGTTG
>NW_012150729.1:2550315-2551552 GCF_000956105.1 Propithecus coquereli | reverse complement strand
AAAAGCATCCAGATTGGAAAGAAAGAAGTAAAACGATGTTTATTTGCAGATAGCATAAAACATATAGAGAAAATCCTAAGGCATCCAATATGAAGAAAATCCTAAGATACCCAAATTAAACTACCATAACTAATAAACAAGTTCATCAAGACTAAAAATAGAACTACCATTTGATGCGGCAATCCCACTACTGGGTATCTGTCCAAAGGGAAAGAAAACATTATATTAAAAAGATACCTATATACATATGTTTATTGCAGCACTATACACAATAGCAAAGATATGGAATCAACCTAAGTGCCCATCAACTCATGATTGGATCAAGAAAATGTGGTATATATACACCATGGAATATACTCAGCCATAAAAAAGAATGAAATCATGTCTTTTGCAGCAACATGAATGGAACCAGAAGCCATTATCCTAAGTGAAATAACACAGAAACAGAAAGTCAAATACCACATGTTTTCACATGTAAGTGGGAGCTAAATTATGAGCACACATGGACATAAAAAGTGGGATAATAGACATTGGAAATCCAAAAGAGCAGGAGCGTGGGAGGATACAAGAGGGGTGTGGGATGAGAAATTACTTAATGGGTACTATGTACAGTAATTGGGTGAAGGTTACACAAAAATCCAGGAGTTCACCACTATGCAATATATCTATGTAACAAATCTGCACATGTATTCCCTAAATCTACAAAAATTTAAAAAATAAAAATAAATAAGGAAGTTCATCAAAGTTATAGAATATAAAATTAGTATGTAAAAATCAATCAAGCTGCTATATACTAGTAACAAGTAATCTGAAAATAAAATTAAGAAAATTACTCCATGCCAATAGTATCAAAAAGAATAAGAAACACAGGAATAAATTTAAAGTTAAGCGCAAGACTTGTACACTGAAAACTATAAAACACTGCTGAAATAAATTAAAGAATATCTAAATAAGTGGAGGGGTATCCTATGTTCACGGATCAGAAGACTTTAAGATGTCTTCTGGTTAAGATGGTATTATTCCCCAAATTGATCTATAGATTTAAGGTAATTACTATTAAACTCCCATGAAGCTTTTTTTTTTTGCAGAAATTAACAAAGTAATTCCAAAATTCATAAAAAATGCTAAGGAAACAGAAAATCCAAAACAATGTTACAAAAAAAGTAGTTTGGAGGACTTAGCATCCCAATTTTAAAACTTGCTACGAAACCACAATAATCAAGATACTGTATTATTG
>NW_012150729.1:2548367-2550265 GCF_000956105.1 Propithecus coquereli | reverse complement strand
CTAAACCAGTTGGGAACCTTGTTAAAATGCAGATTCTGGTTCAGTAGGTCTGAAGTGGGGCCCAAGATTCTGTACTTCTCACAAGCTCCCAGGTGAGGCCAATGGTGCTGGTCTACAAACCACATTTTGAGAAGTAAAGTGCTAATAGTCTGGGAGACAAAACAATTAATGCATGTTATCCATCCTTTTAAATTAGAATGGATTAATATTATTAAATAACATTTTGAAAAGAAGATATGTTTCATTTTGGCATAAAATAAAAATTCCATAACAACCAATGAATATGTGAAAGAGACATTTTTACCCCATTGCTGAGCATAGCAAAACTTACTTAGGAAGTAGTGGTCAGCAGGTGAAGTGAGGAATCAGGTATGGGTCAGGAATTGGATGAAAGCGAGGCATAGGATAGGGTTCATGGGTGAATAAAAGTCAGTTTTGTTGCATACATCCTTAAATTGTAAAGAGTATTCTTACAATTTGGACATTAAAATGGCCACTTCAAACTAGCTATATCAAAATGTCCTATTTCAAAGAAAGACATAGATACAAGTAAGTATAATGTAACCATTTATCCAACAAGCATTTATTAATTTTCTACTCTATGCCAGGCAGTGTTTTAGGCAACAAGGATTCAGGAGAAAACAAAATACCAAAAAAAAAAAAAAAAATCAGAATATAATAAGTACCAAAACTGGTACTTACTAAGGGGTTAGGACCCTGGGTGCATGTGTACAAAAAAAGTGCTATAGGAATTCAGAGGAAAAAGATACCAGTTATAACTGAGGTTATCAGGGAAGATTCCATGAAGGAGATAGAAACTAGTCTAACCTGACAAGAGGATAAAATTTCCAGATGTAGAAATAGAATAAGTCATTTTAATTTAGGGGTCTGGCACAAGTGGAGAAGGAAAAGCAGAGGTATAAATAAAGGATTGAAAAGAGCTGAGATTGTTAGAATAATAGGGCAATTGCAAATGATGAGATCATAAAGGAGTGTTGAGGCAAATAATTTATTCTAGATTTAGGGCATTTACACTAGCCAGATTATTACCCTATGCCAGAATTCTCGTCCTCCAGATCTTTGCTCCTTCTCATCACTCGCGTCAGGCTAAAAGTCCATCGTCAGAGAGGTCTTCCCTGAACACTCTCTAAACAACCTAAATCTGAATTTACATTAGTCATCTTCTCATTAATTTATTTACTGTTTCCTCTTACTAAGTATAAGCTCCACTTTCTACTTCCAGCCATTATGGAGTAACAGTGATCAAATTTACCCTCCTACATGAAACTACATAAAACCTAAAAAAAAAAAAAAATGAAATAATAGTTTTTTGACCTCTGATACCAAGCAATGAAGAACAGTGATCTCTGAAAGAGAAAAACAAAGTGAGCCCTCTGAATGCCCCATCTACTGCTTAAAGAATGGCTGTAGCACAGGAAGAAGGAATCCAGGCAGAGCCTGATAATCTCCTTGGGTTGAAGGGATGAAGCTGGGAGACTAGACAGGCCCAGGTAGCTAGGGTTAGCAAAGCCGATACTGAAGAGGAGAGAGATGCACAGAGAGGGATATGCAGAGGGTCTTTCCAGTTTTAGCTGGATAATGATTAGTACTGGTGTGTGAAGAAACTGCCTGAATGTGTGGGAGATGGGAGGAGAAGGCAGCAGAGAAAAACCACCTGAGAGCAGTAGAGAAATAATAATAATCCTCAGGACTCAAACAGAGCCAGGAATACTACACTTTCCTATCAGCCAGAGAGTAAAACCTTGCAATTCACAGGGCACTTGATAGAGTACTTAGAAATATATTGCCTCAGGAATGGGGCAAAATTAGCCCTAGTTTAAAGGCGTCTCTGTTTCTACCTACTCAAGCTTAAAAATAAGTTTGGGAAGATCAAACTG
>NW_012150729.1:2527330-2546077 GCF_000956105.1 Propithecus coquereli | reverse complement strand
TTGGCATAGAATAGATATATAGATTAATGGAATAGATCTAAAAGTCCAGGAGTAAACCCTTACATTTATGTTCAATACAAATTTTTTAAAAGATACCAAGACAATTCAATAGGGAAAGTAGTCTTTTCAACAAATGATTTTGAAAGAATTGGATATCCACATACAGAAGAATTAATTTGGATCCTCACCTTATACCATACAGAAAAATTAACTAAAAATAAGTCATAGAACTAAGTGTAAGAACTAAAACTATAAAAACACTTAGAAGAAAACATAAGAGTAAATCTTCATGACTCTAGGTTAAGCAATCATTTCTTAAATATGACACCAAAAGAACAAGCAATAAAAAAAATAGTAAATTTAAACCTTTGTGTTTCAATAGCCACCATCAAGAACATGAAAAGATAAAACCTAGACAGAGATAAAATATTTGCAGATTATAGATCTGATAAGGGACTCATGTCCTTAATATATAAAGAACTCTTAAAAATTCAATGATAAGAAACAGCAAAATATTTAAATAGATATTAAAATTAGCAAAATATTTGAATAGATATATCTCCCCAGAGAAGATATGTTAATGGCCAGTAAACATTTTAAAAGATGCTCAACATCATTAGTCATTAGGAAAATGCAAATCAAAAGCACAATGACATACCACTTTACACCCACTAGGATGGTTATAATCGAAAAGACTGATAACAAATGTTGGAAAAATGTAGAGAAATTGGAGCCCCCATATATTGCTGGTCGGACTATAAAATGGTACAGGCACTTTGAAAAACAGTTTGACATTTTCTTAAAATGTTAAACATAGATTTACTGTATAATGCAGCCATTCTACTCCAAGATATCTACCCAGGAATTTACCCACTTAGCTACCTAGGTATATCCCTCAAAATGAAAACATCTATCAACACAAAGAATTATATGCAAATAACAACAGCATAATTCATAAAAGGCAAAAAGTGGAAATAGCACAAATGTCAAACATTAATTAGTGAATGATAAAATGTGGAATATCCATACAATATCGAACTTTTCTACAATAAAAAATAAGAAAATACTGATACATGCTACAACATGAATGAATCTCAAAAACTTTATGCTACGGGAAAGAAGTCACACCCAAAGACCACATACTGTATAATTCTATTTATACTAACCATCCAGTAAATTCAAAACAATAGAGGCAGAAAGTAGATTAGTGGTTGCCTAAGACTGGGGGTGAGAATGGAAAGCAACTGCAAATGAAAATGAAGTTTCTCTTCGGGGTGATAGAAATGTTATAAAATTAGAACGTGTTGATGTTTGCCAAGCTCTGTAAATATACCAGAAATCATTGAATTGTATTCTCAGAAATGGCAAATTTATTGTATACAAATCGTATAAAAGATAACTGTTTAAAGCACAAATAATAGCAGTGTAGTAGGGAGTTTATAATATACGCAATAATAGAATATATGGCAAAAATAGCCCAAAAGACAATAGGGGGAAATGAATGCATACTACTGTAGGTTCTTATCCTCTATGTCAAGTGAACAAATATTACTAGAAGGTAGACTGTGGTATGTTAAAATATAATTTGTTAACATTAAAGCAAACACTAAAAACAAAGAGGTATAGTTTAAAAGTCAATAAAATAGATAAAATGGCATCATAAAAATTACACAAGCCAAAAGGACACAGAAAAAGGAAAAGGAACAAGGACCAAATAGGACAAATAGAACTAAGTAGCAAGATGGTTTATTAACACACATACATATTATTCACACATTTGTTAGAAAGTCTTTTGTTAAACTGTTACATAAAATTCCCAGCCTTGTTCATATATTTTTTTTTTCATTTATTATTCCAGGGTATTGTGAGGGTACAAACATTATAGTTACACTTTATGTCTTTGCCTCATCCAAGTGCGGGTTAAAGGCATGCCCTTCCCTCCCTTTAGTGCTCCCCGTGTCCTTTAGTTGTAGATTTGCTCACCCATCCCCCTAATCCCTAGAGAGTATTTCTGCCATGTGACAAGCTATCAAAACCTGTGGGATACAGCAAAAGCATTCCTGAGAGGAAAACTAATAGCAATAAATGCTCATATCCAAAAAACAGAAAGTTCAGACAACCTAATAAATAGAATCAAGGACTAGGAAAAGGAAGAGCTAACCAATCCCAATCCAAATAGAAGAAAAGAAATAACTAAGATCAAAGCACAATTAAACGAAATTGAGAACAAGAGAACTATACGGAAGATTAACAAAACCAAAAGCTGGTTTTTTGAAAAGATAAACAAAATTGACACCCCACTTGCTAGACTGACTAGAATCCAAAGGGAAAGGTCTCTAATAAACTCAATCAAAAATGAAAAAGGAGAGGTCACAACAGATGCCATGGAAATACAAAACATTATTTTTGATTACTACAAAAACCTATATGCCCAAAAACTATATAACGAGGAGGAAATGGACAAATTTCTGGAAACATACAACCTCCCTAAGTTCACCCAGGAGGTAACAGAATATCTGAATAGACCAATCACAAGCTCAGAAATTGGAGCAGCAATCAAAAACCTCCCAAAACGTAAAAGTCCCGGACCAGATGGCTACACTCCAGAGTTTTACCAAACATTCAAAGAAGAACTCACACCTATACTACAGAAATTATTCCACAATATTGAGAAAGATGGCATCCCTCCTAACTCATTCTGTGAAGCCCAATATCACCTTGATACCAAAGCCAGGAAAGGAGACAACAAAAAAAGAAAACTACAGACCAATATCCCTCATGAATATAGATGCAAAAATCCTCAACAAAATTTTAGCCTTATTCATATTTTTATTCCTAGAATATACCAGGCTCATAGCAGATTCATAATAAATATATATTAAATGGATAATTGAATGATTTGAAGGATGGCTGATGGATAAATACAAATTTGAAAACAACTCATATTGTTTTCTGAGAGTTACCTTTTAAGTGAAATTAGCTCCTTTTTAGAATGAAATAATATTTAGGTATATAATCAAGAATTATCTATTTTGTGAACTGTCAAAAATTTTTAACTTCTGTCTCATATAAACTTCAGAAATATAAATTCTAAAATCCACCCAAGCAAAAAAATTATTAAGAGGAAAATGGATATATATATTCCCAACAGCATTTAGAATGTGGCCTTATATGTTTCAGGCACCCTCCCTATTTCTGCTAGATGGAGTCATTATTTTCTACTTCTACCAACAAGTCTTACAAAAGCCAAAATTTGAGACTGATTTTTGGATCAATGGGAAGCTTATGAAAAGTATCTTCCTTTATTAAGAGGTTGCCTCAAGATGGTTAGCTATTGCATTTTGGTTCCTGTGAATTATCTATTTGTCAAGACTAAAGTATCTGCTTTACATGATTCTTCATTATCTATTTCTGCTAACTTGTTTGCCTCTTTTCTGGCCTTCTGATTTTCCCTAATATCCAATTCTCCTTGCTCGCTTCATTTCAGATTCACTTCTCCACCTGGAGTCTTAACTCATGCCTGACTCAAAAATCCCAATTATCTGCCTTGAGATACATTACCTAGCATACCCAAATGCTAAGCTATCCCAGCCTCGATTCTACTCTGCTCCCTGCCTGCTCAAGCCCAAATGAATACTCTGAAATTTCTCCCCAAAGATCCGTAAAGAAATGAAGTCATTTCAGCATTATACATCTACGCAAATTACATTTTAATTATTAAGGCTAGAAACTAGAATTCAAGAACACTGAGCTAGGGACAACACTTGTTTTCTGTCAAACACAGTTTGAAAAACAATTGTATGCTTATATAATCAGGTTTAAATCCTCCAAATTTTGTTAGCACTCATCTCAGTTGTTTTAGCTAGTCTCAGATATATTAGTATACGGTAGAGAAGTGTACAGATTTCTGCATGTACCCTACATACATACTATTGTCTCTTGAAATTATTATATGTGTCAGTTAACAAAAGCTAAAGGAAAAAGTCAATTGAGAAACATTTTTTAAGTTGATTAGAGGATTTTATTTTTGCTTTATATGTAAAAGCTATGCATAGTTTTTTTTTGTTTTTTTGTTTTTTTTTTTTTTTGAGATAGAGTCTCACTGTGTTGCCTGGGCTAGAGTGCTGTGGTGTCATCCTAGCTCACAGCAACCTCAAACTCCTGGGCTCAAGCAATCCTTCTGCCCCAGCCTCCCGAGTAGCTGGGACTACAGGCATGTGCCACCATGCCCGGCTAATTTTTTCTATATATTTTTAGTTGTCCAGATCATTTCTTTCTATTTTTTTTTTTTTAGTAGAGACAGAGTCTCGCTCTTGCTGGTCTCGAACTTCTGACCTTGAGCGATCCACCCGCCTCGGCCTCCCAGAGTGCTAGGATTACAGGCGTGAGTCACCGCGCCCAGCCGCATAGTTTTAAATGTAACAACTCTCTAGGAAATACTTAGGCCCCAGTAAGACTCAGTGACTTTGTTATTATTTTTAAATGTTTGTACATACCTACTTTTCAACATGGGTTTGTGATAACATATAAATTGTACTTTGAATGTTATTTTTAATGTTCAGCATTTTACACAATAAGTTTACTTACTATTAAAAACATTTTTAGCCAGGCATAATGGCTTATGCCTCTAATCCCAGCTACTCAGTAGATTGAGGTGTGAGGATCACTTGAGGCCAGGAATTTGAGACCAGCCTGGGCAACATAGCAAGACCGTGTTTCTTAAAAAAAAAATGCCAGACATGGTGGCACACACCTACAGTTCCAACTACTTGGGAAGCTAAAGCAGGGGGATCACTTGAACCCAGAAATTACAGGTTGCGTTGAGCTCTGATCATGTCATTGTATACTCTAGCCTGGGCAACAGTTAGACCAGTCTCAAAAACATTTTTTTAAATATTATTTATCTTTCATTTAACAAGTACATTATTAAACAACCGTCAGCCATTTAATATGAAAGCAGGTGGCTCAATATATCATTAAATTGTGAGGAATGTTCTAACCCCAACTGTTATTTTATGAATGACATTTTAAATGTATGTTTCTTTTTCACAGAAGATAAATGAATAGTCAACTAAGACCTGATGAAATTATCAGATTTATAATTTAGTGCAATGTATTATATAGGTGTTTTTTTAAATGTGACTAAGGTTTACATAATATTATAGAACAGATTTGCTTAATCTCATTTAATAAGAGCCAGATACTATTTAGTATTCAAATCACATTTTTTAAAAAACAATTTAAAGATTGGGACAAAGAAAGAGAAGTAGCTAATTAATCCCAATAAATTTTATAAGAAATTCAGGCATTGCCTGCCATCTTATAATCAAAATACTCTTTATTTACATAAAATTCATATAACTTAAAATACACCCTTTCGGCCATCTTAAAGTGTACAGTTCAGTGGTATTTACAATGTTATGCAACGATCACCACTATCTAGCTCCAAAATATTTTCATCACCCCAAAAGGAAGCCCATATCCATAAATCAGTCACCTTTCATTCCTCCCAACCTCCAGCCCCCAGCAAGTACTAATCTTCTTTCTATTTCTATGGATATGCTTACTTTAGATATTTTATGTAAGTAGAATCATATAATATGTGGCCTTTTGTGTCTGGCTTCTTTCACTTAACATAATGTTTTCAAGCTTCATTCATGTTGTAGCATGAATCAGTACTTCATTCTGTCACATGGCTGAATAATATTCCATTGTATGGATATACCGTATTTTGTTCATCCTTCATCTGTTGATAGACATTTGAGTTGTTTTCACATTTTCACTATTGTGAATAGTGCTACTATGAACATTCATTTACAAGATTTTGTTTGAACACCTGTTTTTATTTCATTTGGGTGTATACCAAGGAGAATTGCTAGGTCATATGGTAACCATATGTTTGACTTTTTAAGGGACTGCCAAACTGTTTTCTACAAAACCTGTACCATTTAACATTCCCACCAGCAATTCTTCACATCCTCACTAACACCTGTTATTTTACATTTTTTAAATTATAGCCATCCTAGCAGGTGTGAAGTAGTATCTCATTGATTTACATTTCACTAGTGACTAATGATGATGAGCATCTTTTCTTACGCCTACCAGCCCACTGTATATCTTCTTTGGAAAAATGTCTATCCATATCCTTTATCCATTTTAAAAATTGAATTGTTTGTCATTTTGCTGTTGAGTTGTCAGGGTTTTCTTTTACATATTCTGGACACTAGATCATGATTAGATAGATGATTTGCAAATATTATCTCCTATTCTATGGGGTGTCTTTTCAATTTCTTGATAGTGTCCTTTGATGAACAATAGTTGAAATTATGATGAAAACCAATTTGTCTATTTTTTATTTTGTTGCTTATGCTTTTGTTATCACGTCTAAGAAGCCATTGCCAAATTCTGGGTCAGGAATATTTACTCCTATGTTTTCATCTAAGAGTTTTATAGTTTAGCTCTTATATTTAGATCTTTGATCCACTTTAAGTTAATTTTGCATGTGGTATAAAATGAGCAAACATCATTCTTTTTTATCAGATCAATTTTTACTGAGATCATATTCACATAACATAAAATTCACCACTTTAACCATTTAATGTGTTCAATTCAATAGTTTTTAGTATATTCACAATGTTGTGCAACCATAGCTGTTATCTAATTCCAGAACATTGTCATCATCCACCCCAAAATGTAACCCCTCCCCTAATCCCTGGCAACCACTAATCTCCAATCTATTTTCTGTCTCTATGGATTTGCCTGGACTTTTTATATAAATGAAACCATATAATACATGGCCTTTGTGTCTGGCTTCTTTTATTTAGCATAATGTTTTCAAGGCCATCCATGTTGTAGCATGTATAGGCATTTCATTTCTTTTTATTACTGAATAATATTGTATTATATAGATATACCATATTGTGTTGATATACTCATCAGCTGATTAACATTTGGGTTGTTTCCACTTTTTGGCTATTATGAATAATGCTGCTATGAGAATTTGCAGACAACTTTTTAGGAAACATATGTTTTCTATTTTCTTGAGTATATACCTAAGAGTAGAATTGCTAGGTCATATGTTAAGTCTTTGTTAAATATCTGAGAAACTGTCAAACTGCTATTCAAACTAGCTCCACCATTTTATATTACCACTAGTAATATATGAGGATTCAATTTCTTGAGAATTAAACATCATTCTTTTATATGTGGATATCCAGTTGTCCCAACACATTTGTTGAAAAGACTATTCTTTTTCAATTGACTGATCTTGACACACTTGTCAAAATCAATTGGTCATATATGTATAAGTTTATTTCTAAAACTGTTGAGATTTTGATATGGATTACAACAAATATGTAGATCACTTTGGGGAATATTGCCATCTTAAGTCTTCCTCAAAAAAAACTTGCTTTAAAATGAGAGAAAATACATAAGAAAAAGAATGAATCTATAACCATGCCACGAAATACGAAAGAAGCCATGACTAGATGAGAAAATCTGAAGATTTTCTGGAAACTAAATGCTAATGGAATCAGAAAAAGGGAGAAAGCAAAGCAGGAAACCAAAACCAAAATAGGTGCAGCTGAGGGCTATTAATGAGGTAACATCCTTCAAGATTTCCAACCAGAATTCCATGTTGAAATTCTGGGTTAACAATCAGAGCAAAAGCTGACTGTGGACAAGTCAGTGCTTCTCAAACCTTAATATGCACTCTGATCACCTAGAGTTTCTATTAAAATACAAATTCTGACATGAGACCTAAGATCCTGCATTTCTTATAAGCTTCCAAGTGACATCAATGCTGCTGGTCCATGTATAACACTTTGAGTCTCAAGGACTAACCAGAGCACATTAAAATCACCTGAGGGAATTTTTAAACCTCCTTATACACACATCACAGGTCTTACCATTTAAATCAGAATATAAAGGTGTGAGAACCAGACATTTAGTATTTTTTAAAGACCCAAGGTGATTCCAAAATGCAGGAAAATTGGGAACCACTAGACTAATCAATAGTAAAATAAGGCTGGGCATGGTAGCTCACACCTGTAAGCCTAGTACTTTGGGAAGCCAAGGCAGGAGGATTTCTTGAGGTCAGGTGTTAGAAACCAGCCTGAGCAAAAGCAAGACACCCGTCTCTACAAAATATAGAAAATTAGCTGGTCATGGTGGCGCATGCCTATAGTCCCAGCTGCTTGGGAGGCTGAGGCAGGAGGATCACTGGAGCCCAGGAGTCAGAGGTTGCAGTGAGCTATGATCACACCACTATACTCTAGCTGGGGCAACAGAGAGAGACCCTGTCTCAAAACAAAAAAAAAAGAGTAAATTAAAAGACTACCTGATCTATACTGAGTAACACATACATATATATCCATATATATGTGTGTGTTCATATATTATATATATCTCCTCACCTCCCTTCCTGTGAACACAAGGCAACTACTTAGGCCATTTTTACTGTGATAAAGCTATGATAGTTCTTTAAACAAGTGGAAATCCACTTGATTGGTGGGAATAGGAAGGGAAGACATGGCTTCTATATAAGAGCTGGAGAGAGAACCAAAGCAGTAACAGAGGAAGGTGGCTTCAAATCATGACAGGACTTTGGGAGGAGACACTCACCCAGAAATGAAAGACTTTAAAATGCTTCATCTCCAGAGAAAAGCCTTCCTTTACTAATACTTCTTTGCACACTCTCTGTCCACACATATGACTGCAGTTAATCCTGATGAAAATATTTGCATTGCTGACAAAAAATTAGTATCCAAAGGATATAAAGGATTACTAAAAAAAGGGGGAAAAAAACAATTTTTTTAAAAATTAGTAAAAGACACAATGGAAATTTCTCCAAAGATGGCCTATAAATATAAGAAAAGCTGCTCAACTTTGTTAGTAATTAAGTAAATGAGAATTAAAACTACAAGACACAATTTCACACCCATAAGATTAGCAAGAAAAATTTAATGGAAATTACCAAGTGTTGGGAAGGATATAGAGCAACAGGAAATTTTGTCCTTAACTTTTGACCGTGGAAAGTGACACAATCACTTTGGAAAACAGTTTAGCTTTACCTAGTAAAATTGAACTTGTTAATATCTTACAATCCCACATTATATTGTTAAGAATATTCATTAGAGAGACTTTTGCATGAGTGTGCCAGGAGAAATGTACAAAAATGTTCATGGCAGCAAAATTCATAATAGAAAAAACTGAAAATAACCTTTATGTCTGTTGACAGAAGAATACATAAATAGATAATAATGATTATGATGATAATAATAGCTATAAGCTATTATTATTTGTCAAGCAATATAAGGGATTTATATATATTATCCCATTTAATTCTCATAACTATATGAGATAGACACAATTATTATTTTCATTGTAAAATGACAAAACTGAAGTTTAGAGAGAATTACTGATATGCCTAAAGCATTAACTGGTTGAGTCATCATTTAAACCAAATCCTGAGCTCTTAATAACCATTCTAATGATTAAACTTAGCAGCTGTTCTCAAAGTGTGAGTCCGTAGACCAACATCATTAGCATCACCTGAGAACTTATTAGAAAAATGTGGGGCTCAACAATATGTAGTTTAATAAGCCCTCCATGTGATTCTGACACACACTAAAGTTTGAGAACCATTGGAAGTGTAAGGATTTACTATATGAAAAAGAGGAGGCCATTTCAAATAAGAGAGAGGTGTATTCATGAAAAATGGTGAGTAAACTGGCTAGTCATTTTTTTAATTAAAAATAAAATAAAGCTGAATTCTTATTTCACTTCTTACATCAGTACATATTCCAAGCCAGATGTGGTGGCTCACATCTGTAGTCCCAGCCACTTGGGAGGCTGAGGCAAGAGAATTACTTCAGATCAGGAGTTCGAGTCCAGCCTGGACAATATAGTGAGATTCAATGATTCAGTCATTCATGAGAAATGATTCAATTTCCCACTCGTATAACCATGGGAAGTCTAGTATCCCATCCCTGCCCAAATATTATCAAAGGGTTCCAGTGGAGACTTGAAAGCCTTACTACTTTTAATCACATTTTACTCTAAACTCCCACTTCTTTTACATTCTCAAACCCCTCTCACCACCTTACCTCCTACAACTGCTATACTCTTTTCACGCTGATCTGCCCCAAGGATATAACGACAACTCCTTGTTTCCAAAAGCATTATCAGCCATTATAACAGGCTTATATTAATGTTTTGAATATAGTAAAGGATATTTGTCCAAGAAATAACTCGAGTTTGAATATTAAATATTATTATTCTTACAATACCTTATCCATTCCAACTACAGAGAATTTATTACTATCTGCCTTTCTCTTGGGTACCTGCCTACCATTTTTATAAGACCCATTCTCCTTTTCAAGGCCTTTATTTAATTTCATCTATCATCCAAGTCCAAAATGAGTTGCTCATCCCCTCTCTCCCTCGCTGCTCACAATGAATTTTTAAAATCCTATTTTAATATTCAGATTAACAAATTAGCTTTTTTTTTTTTTTTACCATTACTTTATTCTTCAGGAACCATGAAAACTAATGTAACCTATGGCTCTTGAGTATGGGAGTTAAGAAAAAGTCCTAATATTTTAAATAAGTAAGAAACTTTATCAACTGAAAAAGATTATTCCAACCCTTCTTTCTTAATATTTTTACTCTTTAAAAAAAAATTGTAGCAAGAAGTATGATGGCAAAATAATAGGCATTCTTAAGCTCCACTCTCCCTGCTCCAGAAATCCAACTAGTAACTATCCACAGGAAAGAATACCTTTGTGAATATTCCAGAACTTGAATGTGAGGCTTTGGACCACAGAACTGAGAAAAGCCAAGTTTGAAGTGTAAGAGGAACAGTTCTCCTTGACTGCTCCACCCCACCTGAAAACAGCACAGTGCCCCACACAGAGGATTCCCATGGACCTATGGTTTCTACAGTGGGAAAAGTGAGCTGGAGGCAGACATTCAGCTTCCCACCATTCTGAGAACTTTTGCAGGAGGTTCACCCCTATTTAGTCCCACAGGGAACATTGAGAGTAATAACAGGGCTAGACGCCTGGGAACAGTTAGAAACAAGAATGAGAGTAGGGCTCATGGCAACCAGTGCACAGATCTTGGCCACTGCTCTGCATTTTGGCCAACAGAGGTGCCATACCAGAGAAACTAGCTAACAGCATTGTGTTGCATGAAGCATAGTACACAGATTCTTTGTGTACATAGTTCACAGGCTCAAGTGTCTGGCCACCTTCCCCACACAGCCCTGGCACTCTCATTAAGTCTTCCTAAATTCAGGCAACTGTAGATCACCAAATACCGATAGAGGGAGCATCTGACCCCACCCACCCTTATTTCCTGAGTGGTGACTCCACCAAGC
This sequence comes from Propithecus coquereli, assembly GCF_000956105.1. Lineage (NCBI taxonomy): Eukaryota > Metazoa > Chordata > Mammalia > Primates > Indriidae > Propithecus > Propithecus coquereli. The sequence continues at coordinate 2,534,697 of NW_012150729.1, read as the reverse complement.
CTCAGTACCCTGTTTTAAACCTACTATATGCCAGAAATCAAGCCCAAGTCCACACATATCTGTGGAGTAAAGCCTCTGGCCCTGCCTACCCCATGCAGCCAAGCAACAACTCCAGAAACCTCACCTAGCCTCAGAGCCCAGCACATGGCTCTGCCCAATTGCAGATTACAAACAACAGTACTATCCAGCCAAATAAGATAACCTGCAATCCCATTCAATCAGAGACAACTGCAGAGCCCAGCCAGCAGCTCCACTTGGTGATAGAATCCAGCCAGTGGTCTCACCAGACCACAGAGCACAGGCAGTAGTATCATTTGACCTGAGAGCATAGGAAGTGATCCAGCCCAACTAAAGAACCTGACATCAAGGTCTGCCTGTCTAGTGTTGCTACCATCCAGTCCATCCAGAATCCCAGGCTAAATAGTAAAGGTCTATAACCACCAAAGAATACCTGCAAAGTCCAGAAGAGGTGGCCATCTCCTGAAATACATAGGCATCAACATAAGGATGGAAGAATTATGAAAAATCTGAGAAATCTGAGACCACAAAAAGAAACAAATAAAACTCTATTAATGGACCTGGAAGAAATGGAGATCTATGAAATGACTGACAAAGCATTCAGAATAATCCTTTTAAAGAAGTTCAGGCAACCCCAAGAAAATATGAGTAGAAAATTAAATGAAATTTGGGAAATAACTCACGAACAAAAAGAGAAGTTTGACAAAGAAATAGAAACTATTTTTTTAAAAACAAGTCAAAATTCTAGAGATAAATAATACAATAACTGAACTGAAAAATTATTAATAAATAGAAAGCTTCAACACCAGATTTGATCAAGCAGAGAAAAAAAAATCAGTGAGCTTGAATCTAGGACATTTGAAATTCTCCAATTAGAGAAGCAAAAACATAAAAAAAGGAAAGAATAAAAAAGAATTAAGATGGCATATGGGAATTATAGGATGTCATCAAAAAATTTTTCACATAATAGGAGTTACAGAAGGAGAAAGGAGAAAAAGACCTAGAAAGCCTATTTAAGAAAATAATGGCTGAAAATTTTCCAACTCTGGAGAGAGATGACCACATCCTGGTACAGGAAGTTTAGAGGTTGCCCATCAAATTCAAACCAAAGAGGAATCCACCAGAACACATCATAATCAAGTTATCAAAAATCAAAGACAAAAAAAGAATACTGAAAGCAACAAGAGATAATAAACATATCACATTCAAAGTAGCCCTAATAAGGATTTTGGCAAATTTCTCAGCAAAAAACCCTGCAGGCCAGGAAAGAGTGGAATGACATATTCAAAGTGCAGAAGGAAAAAGATTGCCAACCAAGAATACATTACCTGGCAAAGCTATACTTCAGAAATGAGGAAAAAAGAAAAACTTTCCCAGACAAACAAAACCTAAGGGAGTTCATCACCAGTAGGCCTGTTTCTAGGAATTGCTAAAGGGAATTCTTTAAGCTAAAACAAAAGTCTGCTAATTAATTTTAAAAAACATGAAAGTAAAAAACTTGATGGTATAAGTAATATATAATCATACTCAGAATTCTCTAATACTGTAAGGTACCATATAAAGCAATTTTATCCCTACTAGGAGAGTTAGAAGACAAAACTATTTAAAAAACCACTATGGCCATAATAAAAATTACAAAAAAATATAAATTTTGACATTAAAATCATACAAGGTGGGAGGAGAGAGTGAAAGTATAGAGTTCTTATATGCAATTAAATCTAAGTTATTATCAGCTTAAAGTAGCCTGTTATAAGGACAAAATATTTTATGTGAGCTTCATGGTAACCACAAAGCAAAAACCTATAGTAGTTGCACAAAATATAAAAAAAAAGATTCAGAGCATGCCACCATGGAAAACCATCAAACAACAAAGGAAGACAGCAAGAGAGGAAAAAGAAACAAAGAACCTACAAAACAACCAGAAAACACATATCAAAATGGCAGCAGTAAGTCCTTACATATCAATAACTATCTTGAATGTAAATGGATTAAATTCATTGATAAAAAAATATAGAGTAGCTAAAAGGATTAAAAAAACAAAGCCTACAAGAGATTCACTTTATGAGTACGGACACACATGACTAAAAGTGAAGAGATGGAAGAAGATATTCCACGCAAATAGAAAATGAAAGAGAGCAAGGGTGGCTATACCTGTATCAGACAAAATTGATTCTAAGTAAAAACTATAAAGAAAGACAAAGAAGTTCATTACATAATGTAAAAGGGGTTAATTCACCAAGAGGATATAACAATTTTACATATATATTCACCCAACATCAGAGTCTCTAAATACATAAAGCAACAATTAAATGCTCTGAAGGGAGAGGTAAAATACAATACTATAATAGCAGTAGACCTCAACATCCTACTTTCAACAATGAACAGATCATCCAGACAGAAAATCAATAAGGAAATATTGGACTTCAATTATACTTTACACCAAATAAACCTAACAGACTATACAGAACATTTCATCCAACAGAAACTGAATATATATTCTTCTGAAGCACAGACAGAACATTCTCCAGGGTACATCACATGTTAGGCCACAAAACAAATCTTGACAAATTTAGGAGGTTTGAAATCATAGCAAATATCTTTTTGGATCACAATGGCATGAAGCTAGAAATCAATAATAGACTAAATCTCGAAAAATACACAAATGTGTGGAAATTAAATAACATGTTTTTAAACAACCAATGGGCCACGGAAGAAATCAGAAAGGAAATTAAAAAAAAAAAAAACTGAGACAAACAAAAAATGGAAACACAACATACTAAAACTTACAGAATGCAGAAAAAGCAGTCCTAAGAGGGAATATATAGGAATAAATGCCTATATCAAAAAAGAAGAAAGATCTCAAATAAACAATCTAATATTACAGTTCAAGAAATCAGAAAATGAAAAAAAAACTAAACCCAAAGTTTAAAGAAGGAAGAAATAACAAAGATCAGAGCAGAAATAAATGAAATAGAGACTAGAAAAACAACATAAAAGATCAATGAAACTGAGAATTGCTTTTTTGAAAAGTTAACCCAAGTTTTAACATTTAGGTAGACTAAGAAAAAAAGAGAGATGACTCAAATAAATGAGATCGGAAATGAAAGGGAACACATTATAACTGATATGACAGAAATACAAAAGATAATAAGAGACTACTTAAACAATTATATGCCAACAAATTAGATCATCCAGAAAAAACGGATAAATTCCTGGACACTCAACCCACACAGACTAAATCCTGAAGAAATAGAAAATCTGAACAGAACAATAACGAGTGCAGAGATTGAGTTAATAACAAAAAATCTCCCAAGAAAGAAAATCATGGGACCTGAAAGCTTTGCTGGTGAATTTTACCAAACATTTAAGAAAGAATTAAAGTCAATTCCTCCCTGAAACTCTTCCAAAAAACTGAAGAGGAGGGAACACTTCTAAACTTATTTTACCAAGACGAGCATTACCTTGATACCAAAGCCAGACAAGGACATTACAAGAAGAGAAAATTACATAGCAATATCCCTGATGAACATACATGCAAAAATCTTCAAAAAATTCTGATGAAACAATTTCAACAGCATACTGAAATGTTAATACACCATGATCAATTAAGATTTATCCCTGGGATGTAAGGATGGTTCAACATACACAAATCAATAAATGTGATATACCATAATAACAGAATGAAGGACAAAAAGCATATGATCATCTCAATAGATGCAGAAAAACCATGTGACAAAATTCAGTGTCTTTTTATAATAAAAATCTCTCAACAAATTACGTATAGAAGGAGTATACCTCAACATAATAAAGGCTATATATGAAAATCCCAAAGCTACCCTTATACTCAATCATGAAAAGTTGAAAGCTCTTCTAAGATCAGGAAAAAAAGACGAATGCCTACTTTCACCAATTCTATTCAACCTAGTACTGAAAGTCCTAGCCTGTGCAATTGGGCAAAAAAAAAAAAAAGCATACAAATCAGAAAGGAAGTAGTAATGCTGCCATGATATTAAGTATAGAAAACACTGAAGACTCCACCAAAACCTATTAGAACTAGTAAATGAATTCAATGAATCCATGAGATACAACATCAACATATAAAATCAGTTGCATTTCCATACACTAACAAGAACTATTTGAAAACAAAATTCAGAAAACAATCTCATTTACAATACCATAAAAAAGATAAAATATTTAGAAATAAATTTAACCAAAGAGGTGAGAAATCTATACACTGAAAACGGTAAAACCCTGATGAAATAAATTGAAGAAGATATCCCATGTTCGTGGACTAGAAGAATCAATATTGTCAAAATGTTCATGCCAGCCAAATCAATCCATATATTCAATGCAAGCTCTATCAAAATTCCAATGGCATTTTTCACAGAAATAGAAAAACAATCCTAAAATTCACATGCAACTACAAAAGACCCCAAATAATCAAAGCAATCTTGAGCAAAAAGAACAAAGCTGAAGGCTTCACATTACCTGATTTCAAAATATTCTACAAAGTGATTATAATGAAAACAGCATGTTACTGGCATAAAAGCAGATATATAAACCCATGGAGTAGAACAGAAAGCCCAGAAATAAATCTACATATTTACAGTCAATTAATTTTCTACAAAAGTGCTAAGAATGCACAATTGAGAGAAGACAGTTTCTTTAATAAATGGTATTGGGAAAACATATGAATAAGAATGAAATTGGACCCTTATCTCACCCTATATACAAAAATCAACTCAAAATAGATTAAAGATTTAAACATAAGACCTAAGATTAGAAAATTTCTAGAAGAAAACATAGAGGGAAAGTTTCTTGACATTCATCTGGGCAATGATTTTTTTTAATATGACCCAAAAGCACAAGTAACAAAAGCAAAAATTGGCAAATGTATTACATCAAACTAAAGAGCTTCTGCACAGCAAAGGAAATAATCAACCAAGTGAAGAAACAACCTATATAATGGGAAAAAATGTTTGCACACAATACATCTGTTAAAAGGTTAATATCCAAAATATATAAGGAACTAATACAACTCAATAGCAGGAAAACAACCCAATTAAAAATGGGCAAAGAACCTGAATAGACATTTCTCAAAAGAAGACATACAAATGGCCAACAGATATATGAAAAAAATGCTCAGCATCGCTAATCATCAGGGAAATGCAAGTCAAAACCACAATGAGATATCACCTTACACCTGTTAGAATGGCTCTTATCAAAGAGACAAAAGATAACATGTTGGCAAGGATGTGAAAAAAGGGGATCTCTTGTACACTGTTGGTGGGAATGTAAATTGGTACAGCCATTATGGAAAACAGTATGGAAGTTCCTCAAAAAATTAAAAATAGAATTTCCATATGATCCAGCAATCTCACTTCTATGTATATAACCAAAGAGAATAAAATCGGTATCTTAAAGAGATATTTACACTCCCATGCTCATTGCATTATTCACAATAGCCATGATATGAAATCAACCCAAGTGTCCATCAACAGATGAATAAAGAAAATGTCATACATATTATGAAATATCACTCAGTCTTAAAAGAGAAGGAAATTCTATAATTTGCAACAATATGAATGAACCTGGAGGACATTTGCCGAGTGAAATAAGCCAGGCACAGAAAGGTCTGGAAAGCAAATGTACAACACGGTGACTATAGTTAATAATAATGTATTGCATACTTGATATTTGCTATGAGAGTAAATCTTAAATGTTCTCACAACAAAAAAAGATAGCTATGTGAGGTGATGGATATGTTAATTAGCTTGATTGTCGTAATCATTTCAAGATATATACATATATCAAAACATCACACCGTACATAATATATTAATACAATTTTGTCAATTGTATCTCAATAAAGCTGGAAATAAATAAATAAATAATGGTAACTATGTGAGGTGATAGAAATGTTAATTAGATTGTAGTAATCATTTCACAATGTGTATGTATATCAAATAATCACGTAGACCTATACAATTTTTATTTGTCAATTATATTTCAATAAAGTTTGAGAAAGAATTTTAAACAGTTCAGAGAAGCAACAAAATATAAGAATGATTTTCTTCCTCCTCCAAAAAAACCAAATTCTAATTGTTTTCAAATTCAAATTACACTGACACCTCTCAAATTCAGTCAAATGTATAAACACGTTTATAGGTATAATTAAATAGTTTCAAAAGATGCTTGAGTACATAAGTATGTTTACCATGGGTATTGTTAACTCTGAGTACACAGGAGCTTATGGTTCCGCTTTCATCTGAGTGCGTCCTATCTAAAAACCTTCTTCTAAGTATAGATTTCCCTTCCCTGCAAAGAAAAAGGAAAAATATTCAAAAATATTTTGCAGTGAAGTTAATTATCTTTGGTCATTTTAAGAGCAGTTTACTTCTTTTAAATAATTTGAAATAAAGCAATAGAATTTGGTTAAACTGTCAGTCCCCAAAAATAATTGATTGTCAAACTAACTTTTCTACCTTTTTTTTCCACTCAAAATACTTATTTACTGAACCTTTTTGCACTTTCCCAAAGCCATTTACCCACCAATAGACCCCTGAATCTTAGAATTTGAATCAACAATACACTATCTGTGACCTAGGCTTTAGTGCCACTCAGTGTTCAAATGATAGAATTGCAGCAAATCAAACCAAATCTACCATAGGCTAGTGTCTATTGCAACTTCAAAATATTTCCTCAGGATTTAAAGGCATTTGTTTGAGATCTCTGATTCCTACCTGCTTTATTCTGCCTGGTATGTCTGAGCAAGATGAGAAACTCGACATATAATAGACACCTGTCGGGAGCTCGTTCAGGGGAAAGCGGGGAATGAGTGCCAGAGATCTTTTTTTGTTCTTTCTCAGCTTGAATCATCTAGTACTGCCATGTCTCCAAATATAAATTGACTTACTGAAAGCACAGGCGAGAGAGATCATCTGTTGGTGGGGGGTGCTAAATACAACCATTCAGGAATGAGACATAATAAGTCCCACATTAATAGGAAACAAAAATATTAATGGTAGTTTATAAACAAATATTGAAATTAAGTCTCCAATTATTGAGAACTAGGTTGTATGATCTTGATTCTGTTAAATAATACAAGATAAGCAAGCAAGCATCTCCCATTTCTCACAACAAATTCCATGCCAATTTTGCAATTTTACTGGGTAGAAAAAAGAAACAGTTGAAGGATGAACACTGGCAGATTATATTACAAAACAATGAATTTAAAAACAGGAGAGGCATTTTAAAAAGAAGAAAGCATGGAAAATACATTAGAAAGAATAAGGAATAGAAAGGCAAATATAAATGCGGAGAGGTTAAGAAAAGAAAAAAATACAAAAA
>NW_012150729.1:2496339-2526590 GCF_000956105.1 Propithecus coquereli | reverse complement strand
AAAGGATTTATTAATTGGTTTTTCTGTATCTTGCCAATAATGAATGTGGCCATTTTTTACAAATCTTTGTCAACCTGACAGACAAAAATGTTCTCTCATTAATTTTATATCCATTTATTTTATTTCTAGAGAGAGTAAATAAATATTGTGTTTACTGACGACTGGATGTCTTTCCTTTGTGAACTGCCTGTTCATGCCTCTGGTTATCTGTAAGAACAGAGGGCAGTATAGTTTAGTGGTTAAGAGTACGGAGTCAGACCACCTGGATTTGAAGCTTTCATTCATCACAAACTGTAAGATCTCAATAAGCCTTAATTTTTTTTATCTGTAAAATAAAGATAATAATAGTACCTAGCTCTCCAGATGAAATGATGGCTTTCCATGTACTACGTGCTCTATATATTTTAAGAGCTCTTTGTAAGAAGGATCTTCATCCTTTGTTCACCATATGTGTTACACCCATTGTTCCCAGTTGTCAGGTGCCTTTCAATCTTGTTTATAGTGGATTTTGGCAGACAGAGCTTTAAATTTTCTGTAGTAAAATCCATCACTCTTTTCTGCAGGATATTTGCCTTTGGTATCATGCTTAGAAAGGCAACAGATTTAGAGAAGGAGTAAAGATAGTACAACTTTTTCAGGAAAGCAAAATATATCTGGCATGTGTATTGTGAATAAGATCAAAATCCAACATTCCTCTTCTCATGTACCTCTACTAAGCATGCACCATTTTTAAATAACTTCAGTCTGAAAAAGAAATTCACACAAACCACAATGTCAAGTCACCATACACAAAACTTCCAAAGATCATGGCCTGTCAAGTTCCCTCGTTTGTCTGGATCTTGATCTTTGGCTTAAATTAAAGGTCCGTGAATATATAAACATAGAAATATTATGGTAAATTAAATTAATTTCCTCTTTTTTTGCCAATATCCCAGATGATTGTAAAATATTTATAATGAAATTAATTATTGCACAAATCAAGAAACTTACCAGAATCATTCACATCTGAGTGGATCTGGCTGGCTTGTGAGTACAAATTTCTTCAGCTACTCTCAGCAAACGTAACAGAAAGACTTTCAAAGTTCAAGCAAAGTAAATCACTAATAAGTTAGCAAGGTACTGATCATTTGAACCAGGATGTTTTCCATCCAGCAGAGGACAGTGCACACAAGCTGAAATACCAAACTACGAACTGGTACTTATACACATCTAATATGATAACATTATTTATCATGGTCTCGTTACAGAAATAGTATTTAGTCAACTAATGTCTCTGAATTAAAACTGTAAGCAGCAAAACATAAATTTTATAAAATTTTTAAAATTTAGATTAATATTAATTCAATTTTAATACCTAAAATATTTTAATATTTAAAGAATTTTTATAACAAGTGGAAGTTCAGTTAAATATTATATTTTCATTTATAATTCATATAGAAGTTTAAACCAAAAAGTTACTACTGGTCATTTAGAGGACATATTTTTAATTATTACAAGAAACTGAAATCAAATGAACCACTTTGAAACACTAACAGCAGCAATATATTATGCTATATTTAAAAACCAAAGAATAATGTTTAAAATCTTAATATTCTTAATATGCAGATATGTAGGGCAATTTTTTCATCTCTCTTAACTATAAAATTATGGTTAAAAATCAGAATCATACAAAAGGCTACCGGCTTTCTTGAGGTCACAGATAAGTAAGCAATAGCATATCAATGATAAATTTTTCTTAGTCTGCTACTCTATCCACCACAGTATGTAATTTCTGCCACAAACATCTTAAAATATGTAGAAAGTCATAAGAATTGCTAATACTACTTTTCAGCACTGTCATATTTTGTCCGCTGAGCCAAACATACCAGATGTCTTTAAATAAAAGATTTAGACAGCATAAAAATAAAGTGTTATTGTATATGGGCTTTTTAAAAATATACTGATACATTAGGGATATCATAAGGTTTGAATATATGCAATTCCAGGAGAGAGAAAGAGTTTGCAGATACTAATACTGAAGACTAGGAGAGAGAATGACCATAGATGTAGATGATGAAGAAGAAAACAATGAAAAATTAATGTTATTGGTCAGCACAATAAAAAATATTTTATCTATTTTGATATAATGAGCTAAAATCATATATTTCCATGTCTTGGGGAAAACATGGATTTTTCATTTCCTAAAATTAATATAGTCCCTTAAGTATACAATTTTAGCAGATTCTATGAAAACCCACTGTTGATAAGTAGGTTGAAATGACCAAGGGGGTAAAGGAATTGTGAGGTCACTGTTAGGATTAACTGGGTGCTACCATATTTAAACACACACACTCACAGCTAGTGAAAATGGAACTGTCTCTGAGAACAGATTTGAAACAATAGCTTCATCCTGAGCTGCACTTGTGCATCTGTTACATTTACACATTTCTATCTAGTAACTCTAGATGTTTAAGCAAACCTTTCTCTCTCCCATTTCTAACCACAGACAATCATACAGGAAAAGACAGATAAAGGCAGAGTGGCAAGTCTTACATCCAGCACACGTAAAAACATATTAAAGGATACATACAGAGATGCAAACATAACAAAAATCATCATTTTTAAATGTTCATTCAAATGTGTTAAAGATTACTCTCCATTGCCTAGAGAAAGTGAAAAATATTCTTAGCATGATATAACATAGTAAAACCCTCAACAATCTGGCCCTAACCAACATTCTCAGCCTAATTTCCCACCATTCGCTCATACGAGCCCCTTACTCTTTTCACACCAGTGCTTGCCATTCCCCTAGACCCACAAAAATTGTATGCCTCTGTGCCTTTTAACAAGCCATTTCTTTTGCCTAAATTATCTTCTTCTAGTTAACCTAGAGAACTTCTCATCCTTTAGGACTCGGTTCACTTATTATGTTATAATTATTTGCTTATGTGGGTGTTATCCTCCAGTAGACTAGATTTTGAGCTCCTAATAGGCAAAAATAATCTTACTGATCCTTGTTGTATTGCTAGGCATACAGTGTTAAATTATAAATGTTTGCTGAATGATGAACGAATGAACAAATATTCAATCAGCACTCACAGATTTTTGTTTTTCTTTAGGAGTGGCAGAATCTATTTGCCTTTCCTCTCCTTTCTCTTCTCCCTCCCCACAACTACCCCATTCTTGTCCACAAAAATTCTTAACCTCAGCAGCAAATAAAATCTTTTCTATTTTGAGAGATTAAAAGACACATTATTTCAGGAAGATGGAGTAGATGTACTTTTCCCTATTCCTCCTGCTTACTACAATACAACTAAAACCCCTGGACATTCTATATAAAGCAAACAAAGGAAGACTCTAAAAGGTGGAGAGAAGACACACTGGCTAGGAACATCAAAACCCAAGGGACAGCATGGTGGTGAGTTCCTTGGGTTTTCTTTTTGCTTCATATATGACAGACTAGAAACTCAGGAAGCCAGAAACATGAGAATACCAATAGGCACAGACAACAAAGCCCCAACAAAAGCTAGGTCTCTCTAGCCAAAGGACCAGGAAAAAGGGCAGGCTAGTGAGACAGAAAACTTTTAGACAAGAACTTCTCCATTCCAGCCAAACACCACAGACAAAAATGTGCCTCCACTCCCATCCATGCTAACAAAAGTCAAGAGGCAAGCCTAGACTTCCACCTTTATGAGACAGCAATGAGGTATTCCAAAACCCTCAGCAGAGTGGTATCAAAGAAGGCCAAATTAGGGAACCAAGACTTTCATCCCTCTGGTCAGTAACATGATCTCCCCCCTCCCTGCAGCGTGTGTGGAAACCACATAAGGAGCCACAACACCCACTCCCACCCAGCACTAATGAGGCACCCTCCCCACCCCACTGGGGTACTGTTAGAGGAGGTCCAGTGGAGAGTTAGGACTTTCACCATCGCTCAGCAGTAACGAAGCTACCCCCAACACAGTGTAAGTGGAGAACATCTGAGGAGCCAGAATTTGCACCTCCACCCAGTAGTAAGAAGTAGTCCCTCCCACTCATGTCAACAAGGCCAATTGGAGATCTAGACATCTATTCCACCTGACATTAACAAGCTGGCACCCACCTCCTTCCCCTGCCAGAGTGGTGTCTGAGAAAGTCAACCAAAAGGGGAGGTTTAAATAAGATTATGAGTCTCATAACAATATGAAAAGGTCCAGATTTCAATAAAAAAATCACTCATCACACTAAGAACCAGGAAGATCTCTAAGTGAATGAAAAAAGATAATGTCAACAAAAGATGAGAGAGGTGCTAGAATTATCTAATATTTTAAAGCAGCCATCATAAATATATTTCAATGAGTAATTACAAACATTCTTGAAACAAATGAAAAAATAGAAAGCATTAGCAAAGAATGTCTCAGAAAAGAAACAAAGGATATAAAGACAAACCAAATGGAAATTTTAGAACTAAAAAATACAATAACTGAAATAACAAAGCTCAGTGGATAAGTTCAACAGCAGAATGGAGACAGAGGAAAGAAATGGCAAACTAAAAGATGGAATCATAGAAATTACTCAATATGAGCAACATAGAGAAAACAGAATGGAAAAAAAAAAAACATGCTGCAGGAACCTGTGGGAGTATAACAAAAGATCTAACATTTGTGTCACTTAAGTCCTAAAAGGAGAGAAGAATGAGGGCAAGGATGAAAAAGCACTTGAAGAAATAATGGCTGAACACTTTCCAAATTTAGCAAGAGACATAAGCCTACAGATTCATTAAGCTGAGTGAACCTCAAACAAAGACTACAGATTCATGAAGTTGAGCGAACCCCAAACAAAATAATAAAGAAGTATACACCAAGACATAGCATAATTAAAATTCTGAAAACTAAAGACAAAGAAAAAGTCTTCAAAGCAGCCATGGCACCTTGCCTGTAGGGGAAAGCAATTTGAATGACAGTGAGTTTCTCATCAGAAACCACAGAGGCCAGAAAGAATTGGCACAATATTTTTCAAGTGTTGAAAGAAGAGAACTTCCAACGCAAAACCCTATACTCAGTGAAATTATCCCTTAGAAATTGAGGGGAAATCAAAACATTCTGAGATGAAGAAAAACTAAGAGAATTTTTCAAAAATAGATCTACCCCAAAAGAATCGTTAAGAAAATAAAGTTCTTTAAACAGAAATGTTAAGAGAAGGAATCTTGAACATCAGAAATGAAAAAAGAATGCAGGAACAAAAATATGTAATACAATGGGCTTTCCTTCAGCTGTTGAGTTTTCTAAATTAGGATAGTTGAAGCAAAAATTATAAGACTAATGTTCTAAATGTATGTAGAGGAAATATTTATGACAATTATAAGCAAAGGAGAGGAAAGGGACATAAAGGGAGGTAACATTTATATATTACTTGCAAACCAGTAAAATAATGACACCAGTAGATTGTGATAAGCTATATATGATGCAATACTTAGAGGAACCATTTTTTTAAAAGCTATACAAAAGGATACACTCAAAAGCACTATAAATAAACCAAAATGGAATTCTAAAAATTGTTCAAGCAATCCACTGGAAGGCAAGAAAAAGAAAACAGAGAAATGAAAAAAAGAGAGAACAAACATAAAACAAAAAATAAAAGGTAAATTTAAGTCCTAACACCAATAATCAAATATAAACAGTAAATATACCAATTAAAAGACAGAGAATTATAGAGTAGATTTAAAAACATGACCCAATTATATGCTGTCTATAAGAAACTCACTTTGAATAAAACAATATAGGTAGATTGAAAGCAAAATAATGGAAAAATAGATCATACAAATGCTAATGGAAGGAAAACATGAATGGCTATATTAATATCAGGTAAAGTGGTAGGTTTCAGAACAAGGGAAATTACCAGTGTTACAGAGAGACATTATAAAACATAGAAAGACATGCTAAAAGGGTCAATCCACCAAGAAGACATAGCAACCATAAATGGTAATGCACCAAACAGCTGAAAAGAGAAATAGACAAATACACAATTACAGTTAGAGACTCCAACACCCTATCTGAAAACTTGATAGAATAAACAGAAGATCAGCAAGGACATGGAACTCAACAACACCATCACCCAACAGAATCTAATTAACATTTATGGAACACTCTGCCTAAGAGGAGCAGAATAGACATTCTTTTCAAATGCTCAAGAAACATATATACTAAAGGAGACTATCTACTGGACTATAAAACAAACTTCAACAAATTTAAAGAAAATAAAATCATGCAGAAAAACTAGATCAAACTAGTAGTCAAAAACAGAAAGATAACAGGAAAATCTCTAAAACTTGGAAATTAAATACCTCTATGTAATTCATAGGTCAAAGAGTAAATCTCAAGGAAAATTTTTTTAAATATATGAAAATGAATAAAAATGAAAATACAACATATGAAAATTTGTTGGACATAGTTAAATGATGCTGAAAGGAGAATTTGTAGTTCTGAATGTATATATTAAAGAAGAGAAAAAAAATCTCAAATCAATCATCTAAGCTTCCACCATGAGAAAGTAGAAAAACAAGAGAAAAATAAACTCAATGAAAGCAGAAAAAGGAATAATAAAGAGCAGAAATCAATAAAATTGGCCAGAAAAACAAGAGACAAAATAAACAAAAAAAAGAACTGATTCTTTGGAAAGATCAGCAAAATTACAAACCTCAGGTAAGATTGATAATAAAAAAAGAGAGAAGACACAAATTACGGATATCAGGAATAAAACAGGAGATTTCACTACAGACCCTGCAGATATCAAAAGGATAATAAAGAAATACTGTGAACAACTCTACAAACATAAATTTGACAACTTATATGAAATGAACCAATTCCCCAAAAAACAAAAACTGCTACAACTCACACAATATGAAATTAATAATTTGAAAATTCCTGTAACTATGAAATAAATTGAATTTTTAATTTTTAAAAAAGAAATCTCCAAGCCCAGATGGTTTCACTGGAGAATTCTATTAAATATTTGAACAAGAATTAATACCAATTCTACACAATCTCTTTCAAAAAATAGAAAAAGGAGGAACATTTCTCACTTCATTTTATGAAGCTAGTATTACACTACCGCCAAAACCAAAGATAGGATCAAAAATAAAAAAAATAAAACCACCATGTTCATGAATCAATATTTTAAAGATGTTAATTCTCTCCAAATTGATATACAAGTTTAATGTAATTCCTATCAGAATCCCAGTAAGCTTTTTTTAGATATAGACAAGATTATTCTAAAATGTATATGAAAAAGCAAAGAACTAGAACAGCTAAAACAATTTTGAAAAGAAGAATGAAGTAAGAAGAATCAGTCTACCTGATTTAAGAATGTAACTATTAATATATAACTACAGTAATCAAGACTATGTGGTATTGGTCTATAGACACATAGATAAATGAGACAGAACTGAAAACACAGAAATAGGGCCATACAAACACGCCCAAATGGTTTTTGACAAAAGTACAAAAGCAATTCAGTGGAAGAAAGGCAGCCTTTCAACAAATAGTGCTGGAATAGTATCTTAGAAGAAAGCAAGCACTTTGAACAGTGTTCTTAATTAATAACATCTTCACTGTAGTGTTATATATTTTTCTAGTAAATTAAAATCAACAACAAAAATGTCCCATTTATTTTAGTAGGACTGAAGAAAATTTAAAAATTTATGTAGTAAAAACAATATGTGTGAGCCACCTGTTTGCTTTTTAACTAAATGGATTGGTATGGAATGACAGCTGCTGCAAAACCAACAACACTTCAAATGCTATATATTACCGTATAGTGTATAGGCAATAATATGAACTTCAACCTAAGTGTCATGTCTCACACTTTATATAAAAATTAACTCAAAATGTGTCACAGAGTTTAAAAGAAAACATACAATAGTATCACTTTCAGAAAAAGAAGAAAGAGAAAATCTTCAGGATATAGGGCTAGGCAAAAATGTTCTAAGATTTGACATCAGAAGCACAATCCATAAAGGAAAAAACTGATAAAATGGACTTCATCAAAATTAAAAAATTTTGCTCTGTGAAAGACCTTGTTAAGAAGATGAAAACACAAATCATAGACAGGGAGAAAATATTTGCAAACCACATACCCAACAAAGGAGTAGTATATAGAATATATAAAGAACTCTAAAACCTCAGCAGTTAAAAAAAAAATAAAATCAAGTAGAAAAGGGGGGAAAAAGGCATGAAGAGACATTTCCCCAAAGATATACAGGTGGTAAAGAAACACATGAAAAGATGTTCAATATCATTAGCCATAAGTTAAATGGCAAATTAAAATCATGAGATACCACTACACACCTACCAGATGACTAAAATTAAAAAAAATTGTGGCAAAACCAAATGCTGGTGAGGATGCAGAGAAACTGAGTCACTCATATATTGATGGTAGGCACGTAAAATGGTACAGCCACTCTGGAATACAATGTGACAGTGACTTTTTAAAACTAAACATGCAACTACCCTATGACACAGCAATTGCATTCCTAGGCTTTTATCCCAGAGATGCGGTCACACAAAATCCTGAACACAAATGTTTAGAGCAGTCAAGCATAATAGCCAAAAACTGCAAATAACCCACATGTCTTTCCTTGTATGAACTGCTAAACAAACCATGGTCCATACTGTAGAATACTACTCAGCAATAAAAAGGAATGAACTATCGATACATGCAACAACCTGGATGAATATCCAGAGAATCATGATGAGTGAAAAAAGCCAATCCCAAAAGGTTACATACTATATGATTCCATTTATATAATTTTCTTGAAATGACAATATTATAGATATGGAGAACATATTAGGGTTATCCTTAAGGAAGGGGTGGAGGCAGGAGGGAATTGGGTATGGGTAAAAAGGGCAACATGAGGGATCCTTACAGTGATGGTCAATATCCTGGTTGTGATACTGTACTATAGTTTTGCAAGGTGCTACTGATGAGTAAGTGTACATAGGGTCTCTCTATATTACTTCCTGTAACTGTATGTAAATCTACAATAAAATTCAATTTGAAAGTTATTTTTAAAAACACTTTCTTTTGTTTAAAGAACTAGAAGAAGGAAATAATATTATCTCACTAGTCAACAAAATATATTTGCTGAACATGTGTTAAATCAAAGAATGATTAAATGACTAGGCAATTCTATTGACCTATGCTACATCCGATAGACAGCCCTATCTTGGTCTTGTAGGTAATTAAAATCAAACTCAACATCTTTGTTTTGTGTCCTAATAAACAATGCAAATTTAGTATATAAGGTCAGAAGGGACCTTAGAGGTCATCCAATTCAACTCTTTCATTTTGTAAAAGAAGAAATTGAGGGCCAAAGAGATTAAATGACAAGGTCAAGGTTAAATACAGAAATAGTAGTAGAACAGGGCCTAAGCTCCCATTCATCAATACAACATTCTTTTCATCATAGTATTTTGTTTTACACATTCCTAAGACAGGAGACAGTCTCCTTTATAGTCTATCTAAATGAGGAATTATTTAAAGAATCTGCTGCACACCCTCTAAAGCTAAATTCCAACTACAAACTCTGTGGAACAGAATGGCTTCTTTTACATAAGATGGCTGAACTCAAAACCTATATCTCGAAGCTCTCGACAACAAAAAGAAACATCAATAGCCTCAAAGTTCATCACCCCTCCTGGACAAGCACAAAAGAGAGCCCCTCAAATAGGGGGTCTCCTTTCCCCTCAGGGACTGGAAAGGAATTTCACTTTGCCTCCTCCCTCCAGCTCTATTCCAACATTCTGGCACCTACAAACACTAAATATTTAATGAGCACCTATAACATACCAGGCACTATGCTAGATGCTAGACAGTGAATAGGATACACAATCCCAACCCTCAAGGAATCTGCCATTTTTGAGAGACAACAATGACAGACAATTACAATACAGTACATGAAGGGTTAAGAGTACATCCATAACACCCTGAGAGCACAGGCAGCATCCCCTACTGTCTGGGGAGAGAGGAAAAAATTGGGAGGAGGGTGGGGGGAGGGAGAAGTAAGAGTTCTATCTAACCAGTAAGTGGATAATTAAGTCAATTGATCATTCAATTCAATCAACTGGAAAAGTATCTAAACAAAATAACTGTTTGGGATGTTTTGGGGGATACATGATTTACTTTGAGGCTTTGGCAAATGCCTCTATAAACCTCATAATCATACTCTAACTTATCTGTTTTGTAAAGTCAGCTTTTTACACACGGAATTTACTTAAAAAGATTTCTCACTACACTTGTAAAAGACTACTATATCACCTCCCCCTTCCCACTCCCTAATTAAGTTCTGTCAAAAATTTTTTTTCATTGTATTTGTTTTGGTACTTAAAAAACCAATATGTAAGTCAAACAACATGGTTTACATATATTTCCATAACTGTCTTGCCATATTTTGTCACACCCACTAATCAGATATTTTCCACTCATCTTTCTGTTGTATGTGAAGCTGGCAAAAGACAATATTCTAAATTGCTTTCCAATCACGGCACCTCAAGAGACTTAAAAACACATTAACCTCAGGCAAGATAGCATGTTTTCATTTTGCAGGAAAATAAAACACTAATTATTGTCATGAAACCTTCCTTAAAGGTCAAAAATAAATCTATAAATGCAATAAAATCGAGGGAATACTTAACCTAGACCTTAAAGGAATAAACTCTTAATCTTAGAGTAAATATTTTAAAGCCTCACGATAATTTAACTTCTTGTGTGCCATAATACCAAAATAAAGGGGTTAAATAAGGACACAGTAATCTTATGTTTTGTTTTGTTTCTTCAGTCTCACAGGTATAAATGTAAGTTACTTATCTCACTTAAGGTACTTGTTCATATTTCAGGTCAATAGATACCTGTCTAGAAGAAAGCAAGCACTTTGATCAGTGCTCTTAATTAATAACGTCTTCATTGTATTGTTATATATTTTTCCAGTAAATTAAAATCAACAGCAAAAATGCCCCATTTATTTCAGTAGGACTGAAGAAAATTTAAAAATTTATGTAGTAAAAACAATATGTGTGAGCCACCTGTTTGCTTTTTAACTAAATGGATTGGTATGGAATGACAGCTGCTGCAAAACCAACAACACTTCAAATACTGTATATTACTTTGCCAAGAAGACTAAATTTTGGTATCATTTACTTTATTACCATGGGATGTGTTAATGGAGATTCCTACAGAAGATCACTGTAATGAATATTTCTAGCCACTAAGTGTCACTGTTCATTTAAAATTTTTAAAACTGTTCTGATGGGCATGGTGACTCACTAGAATCTTTCGAATGGGGTCAATCAAGAAAAAAAGATTAGATCATATAATGCACACTAAAAGCAAAGCACAGGCACTACAAGAGTGTAAACTGTATAAGAGGAATTCCTAGAGATAGAGGTGTTGCTCTCAGTGGAATGCCAACTGATCAAATCAGACATTTTGCAAGCTTAAATAAGGTTTGAGCTTCAGTAAGCCTTGTAATCTGTTTTTACCAATATAAATGCCAAAACTGAATTGCCACTATAAAGTCTGCCAAGTTTCTTTGTATTGTATGTCAGTATGCTGTTTTCCTTGATAGTGCCATCAATAAACATGTCTGGGGATCAACTGCTTGTGATCAGATATGCTACTTTCATTGTTTCAAGCTGAGCTGATACTATATGAAATGCCAGTGCCAGAGTGGTTCCATTCAGGCTTGAACATTTAAGGGAAGAAGTAAGGCAGATTTCTCTCTACCCTGCATACAAAGATTTAGGAAAATGTAAGAATTTCCCCAATGCTCACAAACTATTGACCTCATTTCCTAGACATGCATAAATTTTAGACAACAGCATAATGTTCCATCCCTTGTAGGTACTTTCTAAATAATTCAAAAGTTATTTACTCAGTTTAAAAGAACAAGATTTTTAGCCATACTACTCACCATACGTAATAGTCTTGTTAACTCAAGATAGCAATATCACTGTATACGCTTTTGGTTATGCCACTGCGCCACTATCAGATAAAAATGTACATTGTTGCTGGAGTTCCACTTCAATTAAAGGACCCTTTCAAATGTTTTTTCCCCAAAATAAAGAGCCTACACCCAGAGTTACTCAAATCTCTATCTCTTCTTGCAAGACAGATGATTCCACTTTGAAACAACAGCTTTTCTAGCTTCTACTAGTACCATTGAGGCAGGTACATTAAGGGGGGAGTGCTTTTTGGCTTGGTTGGTTTTTGTTTTGTTTGTTCAATCTTGAGCATTTTATCCTGGGCAATCTTTCATACTTACAATACAAGGCAACAAAATAAATGATGATAAAAATTAACATAAGAAATAAGTACTTTAAATATTCAGAGCTGAGAGAAGTAGATTTATACAGAGCAGGATGGGCAAGTAAAAAATTATAAAAATAGTATACTCTTGAAAAGTATACCTTAATAAGTGGATAGAATTTCCTTAGACCTAAAAGTGGAAAGAAGGCATTCCATGTGGATGGAATGGTGTGAGCAAAGATGTTGAAGTAGTATATTTTGGAGACAGTGAACAGAGCAATTAAGGTGGAACAAGGATTTCACATAAGAAAGTAGTAAGTACAAGGATTATAAGAATTTTTGGAACCAGGCTGGAATAAAAAAACAGAATATGAGTTTTAACTCATTCAAACTAAGAAATAATGGGAACCATTAAAAGTTTTGAACACAACAATGATACTTTTAAAAAATAGTGTACTCAGCCCGGGAGCGGTGGCTCACGCCTGTAATCCTAGGACTCTGGGAGGCCGAGGTGGGTGGATCGCTTAATGTCAGGAGTTCAAGACCAGCCTGAGCAAGAGCGAGACGCCGTCTCTACTAAAAATAGAAAGAAATTAGAGCAGCAGAACGGGACCCATTTGTACTCACCATCAAATTGGTATTAACTAATCAACACATAAATGCACATATCAGAACAACATCTATTGGATGCTGGGGAAGGGGGAGGGTGGTGGGTGGAGGGGGGAATAGGGAGGAGGGGAGGGGTATTTGTATACACAAGGAGGGCAATGCACACTACCGGAAGGATGGACATATTTGAAACACGGACTTCGGTGGGGGGGGGAGCCAAGGGCAACACACGTAACCTAAACATATGTACACCCATAATTTGCTGAAATAAATAAATAAATAAATAAATAAATAAAAAATAGAAAGAAATTATCTGGACAGCTAAAAATATATATATAGAAAAAATTAGCCGGGCATGGTGGCGCATGCCTGTAGTCCCAGCTGCTCAGGAGGCTGAGGCAGGAGGATCGCCTGAGCCCAGGAGTTTGAGGTTGCTGTGAGCTAGGCTGACGCCACGGCACTCACTCTAGCCAGGGCAACAGAGTGAGACTCTGTCTCAAAAAAAAAAAAAAAAAAGTATTCAGAAGATTAATCAACAGGGATGTGCAGGAAAGTTTGGAGGTAGCAAATGACAATTTAAAAATACTTTAAAAGATATTTTATAGATATATTTCAAGATTCTTAAACATATTAAATGTTTACACACAGTAAATTATTCTGTTGAAGAAATAATCCTCAAAAATTAAAAACCTAAAGAAATAAAAAATTCACAAAAGGGAAATGGTAGGTACACAAAAATTACAGCAACATATCTAGAGAAAAAAATAATTCAATGTCCAAAATTGAGGAAAGTACAACACGTATTCTTTTTTTTTTTTTGAGACAGAGTCTCACTGTGTTGCCCAGGCTAGAGTGCCGTGGCATCAGCCTAGCTCACAGCAACCTCAAACTCCTGGGCTCAAGCGATCTTCCTGCCTCAGCCTCCCGAGTAGCTGGGACTACAGGCATGCGCCACCGTGCCCAGCTAATTTTTTTCTATATATTTTTAGTTGTCCGATTAATTTCTTTCTATTTTTAGTAGAGACGGGGTCTCGCTCTTGCTCAGCCTGGTTTCGAACTTCTGAGCTCAAACAATCCGCCCGCCTCAGCCTCCCAGAGTGCTAGGATTACAGGCGTGAGCCACCATGCCCGGCCTACAACACATATTCTTAATAGAATGTTATGTAGTAGTTTAATAATTATGAAGACTGTAAATTACATGGAAAAATGAAAAAGTTTGGATCCATAGACAGAATATAATTTAACCACAGTTAGGAGTACAAAAATCCCTCCCAGAGGCAATGTTCTTGTCTAAGCCACTAGACATAAAGAAGTTGGGAAAACGGTCTACCCACTCTCCAGGCTGTAAAATCTCTTCCTGTTTGTACTCTTTGTATACCCAGAGGTCCTCAATTCTTTTAGGAAAAGAATCTAGGATGTCCATCCTATTTTGGAACACTGACTGTGACAGAGAGATATTACTGCTGGATAAAGCTAGCCTTGGCAGACAGGGACTGAAGCCAGAATCTAAGACAAGAGTTCCTGCTTCTGTTAACAATCAGGGTACTGGGACAACACCTTGAACTGGTAGCAGTAATTCTTCTAGAATCTCAGTTCCATTATTTTAGTCATGGAAGAGGGCTTCCAGTCAAGTAAAACAGGACCTACT
This sequence comes from Propithecus coquereli, assembly GCF_000956105.1. Lineage (NCBI taxonomy): Eukaryota > Metazoa > Chordata > Mammalia > Primates > Indriidae > Propithecus > Propithecus coquereli. The sequence goes on along the minus strand of NW_012150729.1, from coordinate 2,512,075 downwards.
AGGTTATTATTCCCTTCCTTCTTTTCCTCAACCACTTTCACACAGTGCTACAGGTGAAGGAGGGACAGGTTCTGGCGACAGTCAACTAACACGCATGAAAAAAGGGAAGTTTTGGGTTATATGGAGCAGTGGCTTTTATGGAACGCAGACGGCTAGGCAGTTCCAGAATGCAGAACAGTCTGACCCAGATAAAATACAGACTTTAAAGGGTTTCATATTTCTCTGATCACTACCATCAGCTATACTAGCTCCATTCTCCCTTTCTCATCCCTTACCGACATCTTAGAAAGATTGCAGACCTTTCTGGATCATTTTTCAGGCATAAAGTAGCCCAGTCCAGTTGGAAACTTCATCCCCTCCCCTGCAGTGTTGTCCGAGCCTTAGCTTAAAAGACTCAGAGTGAGAAAGAAAGTGATCTAATCTTTTACTTTTCCTCCCCAGCCCCATTCCCAGGTCTCTTCTGGCTTGTTGTGGAAAAGAGGAAGGAATTGGAAAGGGACAAGTGACTCTTTCTTATCTGATCCCTGTTATTATCCTTTCTTGTCCAAAGCTGGGTATTGATGAACTCCATGTGGCAGACATCCAAATGCTGGCTCTTTCATTAGGCAAATGTGGTTCCATGAGGTGGAAAATCTGTCTCCAGCTTATCCTCTTTCAATGCCCCTTAAGTGTGTACCCTGGACATCCTTCACTTCGCATCCTTTTCCTGCCAGGATATATACTTGCCTGGTGGCAAGTGTCCTGGGTAGGCTTCTGTCAAGATGACTAAGGCCCAGCTACCTTTCCACTTGACTCTTGTGAAGCTCACATATCCTTTCTAAGCATAACATGGGAGTGCAGGCTTCTCCCCACTGCCCCTCACTCCATCATGCACTCCCTCTCCAATTCCCTACCCCCTGCTAAATAGGCACTGGGCAGAGCACCAAGTCTACAGCATAAGCAGACATCAAACCAGTAGAACTCAAAAATCATTATAAGTAACACCCCGCTCACTTGCCTTAGAGGTGCTAAGCATCCTCTCTTCTTCCCCGAAAGGAAAGAAAAGAAAAACCACAGCCCTCTCCCCTAGTCTAATGACTCATAGCTCTAATGCTTTTGCCTTTTTCACCCCAGACTTCTGGTCTTCTGCTTTGTGGAGGGAGAGTAGAGGAGAGAATGGTAAGGTTGGTGCTTAGGCTGTTTACCTCTTAATAAGCCCCAAGCAGGTACAGCATCTAGCCTCTGCTTGTTTTATGCCTTAAAACATAAAAAGCTGCCATTATACCCAACCTTATCATTTGGGTCCTACTCATCAGAAAAAATCTAACTCAATACCCTGCCATAAGAAATCTCTGAACCAAAACAAATTTTAAGGAAGCAAAATGCTGTCTAAACTGAGAAAATGTTTTCTGAGGTTGAAAACTATCCCTAAAGGACAGGAATAGAACATAGAATTGGACTTAGGCTCCAATTCTAACTTCCAGAGAAGAGTTAGAATGTACCCCTAGTCATGCTCAGGAGAGGGAGAGTCATTACTTAACAAGCCCAAGTGTCAAACATTTCAGTTCTTAGGGCCCAGCTCTGGGTTCACACACATAATCTCTTTCCATTATTAAAACTGGTCCCAAAAGAGTTGGAATCAGTTCCAGAATCCACTGCCTCAAAGATTCAGAACTACTTCCACCACCTCCACCATCCACTCCCACTCTCACTTCTGCCTCACTCCATCCACCAGTCCCATTTCCCTGTCTAACCTGCCCTGTCAGAGTCCTTGCCCATCCCAAAAAGATTTCTCTAACTTCAGATCACAGGGAATACCATTGGAATCTCTTTTTTTCATCTCCTAGAAATATTGCCAATGGTCTTCAGGAGCATAACAAATACAATCCAAGTGCAATATAGTCTTCTTAAATAAAACAGTCTTCCTTTGGATACCTCCTACCCCAAAACTCAGAAATAGCTAATTTTTAAAATGGAACTTTTTTCCTTTTGTTTTCTACTGTTTTATCTTACTACATAACTATAAGATATTTTTTAGTTAAGACAAAAAATTATTTGTAAATCTCCCAGTTCTATAGGGAAAAAGCAGTAAGTCCCAAAGCCATATCTGTAAATTTGCCCCAATGGTAATTTCCCTACAAAAGACTTATTTTTCTTTGGAAAAGTTGTCACCATAACAAATTATACAAACTGACTTCTATGATGTGCCCCATAATCTATGTAGGAACCACAGAATTGAAGTAAATTTAAAATCTGCCATTTTGTCTGCCCTCTCAGCCCCAATTCTGACTAAATGAAAGACTAGAAAGCTGTATTTATGAAACGTTTAGAGCTCCTCAACTAGAAATTGCTGCAAAAGACCAAGTGTTGCTGTGAAGTTTAATAGTATTCATTTACTATGAAATCGTGATAATAAGGTTAGCTTTTGTTTTCCAGGGTTGAGTAGACTAGAATTTGAGAAATGTGGAGGTTTATAGAAAGAAAAATCTTAGAAACAGTCTCAAACAAAGTGGGGAAAAAGAAACAGAAATAAATTTTTAGTAAGCAATGAAGTCCTGCTTAGATAACATCCTGAGCCCAATTCAGCTTCCCTAAGACCATTACCACAGACTAATAGCACTCATCATTAGACACTAACTTTAACAGCACAGCCCCATTGAACATATGTGCTGTCTGCATGGGAGGTCTGAGGGCTAAAGCTAGAGCATGCAGCAAAAAATGTGCGAAAAGCAGTGTACTTCTAAAATATTTTACTGAATATTAACATCCATTAAAAACTTTCTTTGTGTTGAACGCAACTCATAATCTTTTTCCATCTCTCCCGTCCCTCATTCTGTATTATCTGTTGATAATTGAGATAACTAAATAGTTCTCAGCTTACTCCCTAAAAATAAGCCTAAACACAATTCTTTAATAAGATGTATTCCAAGTACTTATGAGTAGTGAGGCTTCCCACAATAACCTGGAAATTAGAGAAATAAGAATGCTCTGTGAATGTAAAACTCTAAATGCCTAATGGATCAGAGATGAAATACAAAGTCACCTTAAAAGATGAATGTAAAACAGGCTTGAAAGACTTGGCTGCTATTTGATTAATTATATTACCATGCTTTATTAAATGTGTCAATCAAAAGGAGAATTGGCCAATCAAATGCAAATAGAAAATGAAGCCTCAGAAAGCAGCACATTGGCAGTGCTCATGCAAGCACTTGCACACAGGAGAATATATTTGGGCCAAAACCAAACCCACTGAAAAAGCCATTCTTACATTCAATCAATCTAATTCCCCTTGTTCTAATTAATGCTCAACAAAGAACATTACAACTTTACTTCCCATGTAGGTATGCCTACAAGGATAAGACGGATCAGTCACATAGATTTGAGTATTCTAGTTCTAATGGTGGTTATATTTCTCGTTATAAATTAATAATTTGATATTCGGGTTAAGAATTGGCTTGCCAAGTAACTTGATGACAAACATCATGTGCTAATCAGGCTGACTAGAATTTTCAGTCCCTATTCCAGTTAAAGTTCTCAGTACAAATTAACAAATATACTTTATGAGCTTGGTTATTGCAAGTTCACCCATGACATATGGATTAAGTCTAATGAAAAAACAAATCTGGGGAGGTGAGGGATTGATCTCAAGGTAATGAATACCAATTTGTAAAAACTATGAGTAGTATCTTGCCATCATTCCCATGTGACAGAGATCAACTACATTATCATCCATGTGAATGACTTACTGGAACATCTACAAGATGTTCCATAATTGTTTAGTGATTTTCATGTTTAAGCCATAGAGAAAGATAGAAGTTAGAAATTCAGACTGAGACACATTAAAATACACTTGAAATTTCGTTACTGAAAATAAAGTTATTTTTAAACATAAAAAGCTACTTTTTAAAACATATTAATAGCAAGTATAGTTCATAAATTCTATCCCACGTATTTAGAGGTTTGAAATATAGATGAGATATTTCAAATAGGCATTTATGCCATTACTTCTCTATCCCTGCCCACGGCAGACATCATATCACTCTTTCTTTTCAATCTAGATGCAGCTTCAAAACCATTCTTAACACAATCTTCTAAGTAGCCAGGCAATTAAAGTTAGAATGAGATGAGACCTAATTCCTGTCTCTGGTATAGACTTGTTTGAAATTGATATTTCATATTCTTTTCATATACCAAGAGTGTCATTTTGAGTCAGTCATATTTGGCATAGGGTACTGTGATGAAATTTCAGAGTAAAACAATCTTTATTTTTTTCAGAAAAATTGATAAACAGTAAAGATGATATGCTAGTCACATCAGGCTTGAGGCTAAATATTTAAAAGGGAAAATTAAGTTTGATATTAAACTATTTGTTTCCCAATAGTAAGACTCATCTTCTCACTTTTTTCAACCTTTGTAAGATGAGTTTGCATCCTATTCAATTCTCTATATCCTAAAAAGTTCACACCAATAATACAGTGTGGCGACTTCAGACATTAAAGTCACATAGCCAACTGGCATACAGCTTGCAACAAAATGGAAGAGAGTAATAAAAGCTTAGCCAGAAGCCATGAAAGACGGTAATCCTGCTTTATTAATTATATCTTAATTTCCCGTAGAAAATATATATTATCTTACTATATGGTAGAAACCAAGTGATACTTTAACAGCAGTCATAAACCATGAGAAGTTTTCACACTTAGAAAGACTATTCCTTTGTCCACTTCTACTCAAAAACTAACATTAAAAATTGTGTTTAAGCTGCTTGATGAAATACTAAAATTAAATACCACAAGGAAATTTTCCTAATTTTCAAAATTACAAATCAGAAGGAAAAATAGGGCTCTTGGTAAGTGTGCCAAAGGAAAGCATATTTTGTTTGGGATAAAGGCTAAGAAGATGGGTAAGAAAGACCTAGTAGAAGCAAAGAGGCTATACAGGCATGATGGGTCATAGCAAGAGCTGAAAAAAAGGGTGAATACATTCTAATTAAAGTCATAAAAAAGCTCCACTACTATATAAATTGTACAGAAAATTTTAGCAACTCAGTCAAATAAAATGAAGACATAAAAATTAGAGAAGAAGAAAAAACTATTTTCAGATAACAGGATGATATACCTGGAAATCCCAAGAAAATCAACAGTAAAACAATAAGATAATTTCGTAAGGTAACAGAATCAATAGTTTTCATGTTCAAACTGTAAACAATTAGAAGGTAACAGAAAACCCCTAAACTGAAAATAAATGTGCAAATTTATATGTAAAAAGCTAAAAAACTCTTGTTAAATACACAAAAATAGACACGAACAACAAAAATATGTGGTATTCTTGAGATTATCAATTCTACCAAAGTTTAGTTTACAATCTCAACAATAACAACAGAAAATACCAAAAAGTTCTTGGATCTAGATATAGTATGTTGGTTCTAAAGTTTATATGTAAAAGCAAACAAGTAAGACTAGCCATAAAACCACAGAAAAATAAGAGTAATTGGAATGAAAGTGGCTAGTGTTATCAGATCCTAAAATACTACAAAATCTCTAAACTGAAATGTACTGACACATAAATAGACCAATGGAACACACCATAAAGTCTAGAAATAGACCCGTGTACATATCAAAATTAAATATATCATAAAAATGGCATTTCAAACATTGGGACAAAGAACTTTTGATAAATGATGCAGGGACAACTGGATAACCATTTGGAAGAAGATAAAATTGGATTAATACATCACATCATATACAGAATAAACTCCAAATGTATCATAGGTCTAAATACAAAAATTGAGAACACGTAAATATGAGAATGAAATATGGCTGAATACTTTTCAACCTGGAAGTAGGAAAGCCTTTCTAACTATGACTTAAAATCCAGAAGGCATAAAATAAAATATTGATTTTATGTTTAAAGGTAAGTTTGACTTTATAAATACAAAATAAATTTGCATGACAAAAATATATACATCTGTATGTATGTGTAGGGCTACAGATACATACAAAGAGACCTTAGGACTCAAGAATAAAAATGAACAAAAATCTAACAGAAAAATAGGAAAATAAATGAACAGTTTACAAAAAAAGAAATGCTACTGTCCCTTAAACAAATTAAAATATGCTCTACCTATCCAATAAGAGAAATACAAATTAAACTACACTGAGATCAATTTTTTTTACCTATCAGATTAGAAAAAATCCAGGAGTTTGAAAACACTCTCCATTGTTTGAGGCTTTAGGGAAAAAGGCACTCTCAAACATTTGTGGTAGAAGTACAAAATGGTGTGATCTTTATTGAGAAGAAGTTGGTAATATCAAAAAAATTACAGGCCGGGCATGGTGGTTCATGCCTATAATCCTAGCACTTGGAGAGGCCGAGGCGGGAGAAATCACTTGAGGTCAGGAGTTTGAGACCAGCTTCAGCAAGAGTGAGGCTCCATCTCTACCAAAAATAGAAAGAAATTAGCCAGGCAACTAAAAATATAAAAAAATTAGCCAGGTGGGGTGGCACATGCCTGTAGTCCCAGCTACCTGGGAGGCTGAGGCAGGAGAATCGCTTGAGCCCAGGAGTTTGAGGTTGCTGTGAGCTACAGTGATGCCACTGCAACCCAGGTAGACAGAGTGAGACTCTGTCTCAAAAAAAAAAAAAAAAATCAAGCAGAAATCCTGAAGCTGAAAAATTCAATTGAAAAACTGAGAAGTGCATCAGAGTCTCTAAATAGCAGAATTGACCAAGCAGAAGAGAGATTAGTGAGCTTGAAGACAGGATATTTGAAAATACACAGTCAGAAGAGAAAAAAGAATAAAAACGAATGAAGCATGCCTACAAGATCTAAAAAATCTTAAGCAAATCTTAGTTATTAGCCTTAAAGAGAAGGTAGAAGGGGAAATTAGAGTAGAAAATTTATTCAAAGAAATAATGACAGAGAATTTTCCAAACCTAGAGAAAGATATCAATATTCAGGCACAAGAAGGTCATGGAACACCAAGCAGATTTAACCCAAACAAGCCTACCTCAAGGCATTTAATAATCAAGCTTCTAAAGGTTACAGATAAAGAAAAGGTCCTAAGGGAAGGAAGAAAAAAGAAAAAAATAACATAAAAAGGAGCTACAATATGTATGGCAGCAGACTTCTCAGTGGAAACCTTATAGGCCAGAGAGAGTAGCATGACATATTCAAAATGCTGAAGGAAAAAAACCTTAACCCTAGAATAATATATGCTGCAAAAATTTCCTTCAAACATGAAAGAGAAACAAAGACTTTCCCAAACAAAAGCTGCAAAGGCAATATATGTAACCTAAACATTTGTACCCCCGTAATATTCTGAAACTAAAAAAAAAAAAAGTTGACGGATTTCATCAACACCAGACCTATCCTATAAGAAATGCTAAAAGGAGTTCTTCAATCTGAAAGAAAAGGATGTTAATGAAAAATAAGAAACCATCTGAAGGTATACAACTCAGTGCTAATAGTAAGTGTACAAACACAGAATACTATATTGCTGTAATTGCAGTGTATAAACCACTTACATCTTGAGTAGGAAGACTAAAAGACAAACCTATCAAAAATAAATACAACTTTTTGAGAGAGATAGTATAAAAAGACATGGATGGAAACAACAAAAAGTTATTAGGTCATTAAATATGAAATGTCTTATTTTGAATCAAAAGTGTAGTTTATTATATCTCAAACAAAAAGCAGTGCAATTAATCAAAGTATATGCCTGAACTGTCAGCACAGTTTTGCCATCCTAACAGTAGTTTGCTTGTGCCAGAAGCGAAGAAGCCTGGAAACCAAGTAGCAATGAAATCACAAAAGGCGTTCTCTACAGCTTCTTGAGAATTGAATATTTTTCCTTGCAGGAAGTACTTAAGGAAATCGGACATTTCATATTTAATAACCTAATAACAAGCAGGGGGAGGTGGAGTTGTATAGAATTTGTGTTAGATGTCTCTTTGCTTGTTTATTTGTTTGTTTCTTTGTAAGAAGAGACAGCACCCTCACACAATTAGAAATTGAGATCCTTTGGAATAAGTTTGGCTCATATTTCGTGGTAACATCCATATCTGGTTATGAATGAATGAACTGACACCATATAAGAATTTAGTAGCTGCTTCTCTGAGTTATGCCTTATATTAAATTGATAAATAGAACTTACAAAGTTTTTATATAGTACCTAGGTCAGTTCTGAAAAACATTTTTGTAATGAGGTTGCAAATATATACTATAGAAAAAGAAACAACCTTCTCCATGTTATTGTCTTGGAATTATATTTATACAGTTGGTAAAATACACATTTCTAAAATATCAGTCAAGTGTAAAAATCCTTAATGAAATAGTGATAAAAGACTAAAAAATATAGTTACTTTCACTGTATTTCCTGCATAAATTTCATTCTAATGAATTCTAAGGTCCTGTAGAGGGTACTAAAGGTACTAAAATTTTTACCAAAGTTCACTTCCACAACCATTAAAATATTTAAATCGAGTGTGTTCTCTCAGAGACAATGCCATTTTAGATACCGTGGGGAAAAGGAATTAGGAAATGCACATTAGGCTATCCAGATGGAGAAACAGAACTAACATTTTTTTTCCCCGACGAAAGTTCTATTAAAAGTAGGACCATCGGCTGGGCACGGTGGCTCATGCCTGTAATCCTAGCACTCTGGGGGGCCGAGGCAGGAGAATCACTCGAGGTCAGGAGTTCAAGACCAGCCTGAGAAAGGCCCCATTTCTACTAAAAATAGAAAGAAATTAGTTGGGCAACTAAAAATATATAGAAAAAATTAGCCAGGCATGGTGGCGCATGCCTGTAGTCCCAGCTACTCGGGAGGCTGAGGCAGTAGGATTGCTTGAGCCCAGGAGTTTGAAGTTGCTTTGAGCTAGGCTGAGGCCACGGCACTCTAGCCCAGGCAAGAGAGCGAGACTCTGTCTCAAAAACAAACAAACAAGAAAAAAAGTAGCACTGTCTCAACTATTGAGTTATTAAACTACTTTCAACATCAAAGAAAAGGAATCTAAAGGTAAGAATATTATTTTTCATTCTCATTAGTGAATAAATATTCATACAGAGAGTGCAATCCAGAATTCACCAGAAATCTTTCATAAATTCTATTTTAATTTTTATTGTGAAATAAAGGAGAACATTACCAATAATATTAAAATTATGTGTTCCTCTCTGATCCTATGCCTGCCTCCCTCAGAATTACTGCTATCCTATACCATTTTCTTGCTTTAAAAAAAAAATAGTTTTTTCCACCTGTATATGGATCACTAAACCATATATTCTTTAGTTTTGCTTTTAAAAAATATTATAAAAATGGTATCATACTGATTTGATTTCTTCACTTGGCATTGTTTCTAAGATCCATCTTTATTATTATGTGAAGCTGTATTACATTTATTCTTATGGTATGACCATGATAGTTTCTTAATTCATTCTCTAGTCAAATGACTATTAACTATTTTCAGTTTTTTGCTATTCCGATGTTACTACAAATATGTTTGTGTATGTTGATGTACTTGTGCAAGAATTTATCTAAAACATATACCTATTAATACAAGAAATAGCTGGGTTGTAGAATATGTATGTGTGCAATTTTGAATTTAAAAAGTTTTTTTCCAAAAGGGGTACTTTACACTCCCAGTAGCTAAATGTAAAAGTTCCTGTTGCTCCATATACATATCAAGATTTTGCATTGCTAGACTTAGTTTTATCAAACTAATAGGTATAAAATAATATCTCATTATAATCCATGATTTATTTCTAGGGAGGTTTAGAATCTTTTCCATAGGTTTACTTGCCATTCATAATTCCTCTAATATGCTCATTATTTTTTTCAAATGGCTTATTTGTATTGAATTATAAAAATTTTTTTACATATTTTGGATACTAACACTGTGCCAATATTATGTGTTGTGAATACCTTCTCCCAGGATATGGTTTCTTTTTTCAGTTTCTTTTTACGCTCTTAGTTTTAATATAATCAAATTTATTAATCTTTTATTTTATATATGGTTAAAATTTTTTAGTTATGTCGAAGAAATTCTCCTCCATACCAAATTCATCAAGATATCTTGTATATTAAAAGTTTTAAAGTTATGCCTTTCCAATTAAGTCTTTTGTGCACCTGTAACTGATTTTTAAATGGGGTGTGAAGTAGAGATCCAATTTCATTTTTTATCTATATGGTGAATCAGTTGTTTCAGAACCATTAATTGAATAGAGCTCTTTTCCTTAATGATTTGCAATGCCGTATTAGTCCTATATCAATCCTCATTGTGTTTCTGGATTCTCTAATCTATTTCATCAGTCAATTTGTCTATCTCTGTGCCACATTATCTTAATTAGACATTTCTATATCGTCAAGATAACATTTTCAGAAATATAACAGAAATTTCTTAGGGTCATCTAATATTCCGTTCATAAAAATTCCCTCAATTGTTCTCAAAATATCTTATCTAGTTGTCCAAAACTGGATCTAAACTAAGATCACACTGGTTGTTCGGCCACTAAGTTTCTTTTAAACACTTCACTTTTTCATGACACTAACTGGTTGATGTAATAGTAACAAGTGTGTCCCATAGAATCTCATCTTCTAGATTTATTTATTTGATTGATTCCTTGTGGTTCATTTGCTTCATTAATTATTCCTTGGATTTCCTGAAAAAATCAGCTACAAATTAGATCTAAGATTTCCCTGGATTCAAATTAAACATTTTTGGCTAAAATACATCATAAGTGGGGTCACATGATTCATGTTGCACTGTAGCTGGAGATACAAAAGATCTAATTTCCTATCATTGACCACTACATCAGGGTGGTGACAGTGCAACCCCTCCATTGTACATTGCCTCTTCCCTTTTTCCAAAGGGGAATCTATGTGGTATTGCCTTGGCAACATTCAAACATCTAGTTCACTTTCAACCATTCATCTATTAGTTCTAACACCAATGAATACTCATTGTCTGAAATAATAATTTCATTAGGGATTGTGAAATGTTGCTTTTCTGATTCTAGCTTTTTACCTATGTATACCATTATTTTATAAAAAAAAAAAAATAGAGCTTTCTCCTTTAACTGGGACATTATTTTGTAAAATAGAGCTTTCTCTTTTCATTTGGTTACTCTGAAATATAGTTCCCACTGAAAAGACAGAATAAATGTTTAATTATTTCCCTCCAATTAACAATTTTCCAATTAATTTTTTTTGTTTTAGTAATGACCTGGAATAGTGACAAACGAGTTTTGTGGTTATATATACTGTATATCTATTCTTAGAAACACTTTTTTCACATTTTGAGATAACTTGTATTGGTTACTGTTTTACAGCTGATGTTTTACAATCACTGTTGGACATTTTTCCCCCTTTGAACATCTCTAAAATTAGGATGTATCTATTTACATCTATCCAATACCATATTTTTAAAGAACATCTCACGACTTCTTTGTTTTTATATTTTTGTACTTTTTCAGATATTAAGAAAAGTTAGTATTTTTTTCTCTAGTTATCTTTAAACTAATATGTTTATAATAAGACCCTTCCACCTATCTCTGTTTTTAGACTACTTGATATACAAAGTAATGGCACTCCAAAGATGTCCACATCCTAATCTCTGGAGCCTGTGAATATGTTACCTTATATGGCAAAAGGGATTTCGCAGATGTGAATGATGTTAAACACCTTGAGAAGGGGAGACTATCCTGGATTGTGTGGGTGGATCCAATCTAATTACATGAGTCATTTAAAATAGAATACTGAACAAGATTGGGTCAGAGAAGTGCAATGTGAGAATTTGACCTTTTGTTCCAACCCTTAAAGACGGAGGAAGGGGGCCACAGGCCAAGGAATGCAGTAGCCCCTAGAGGTGGGAACAGTCTTCAGTTTACAGTCAGCAAGAAAAATGGGAACCTCAATCCTATAATCTCGAAGAACTAAATTCTTCCAATAATCCTAATGAGCAGGAATTGGAATCTCTCCCAGACCTCTAAAAAGGAGCAAAGTCTGCCAACACCTTAGTTTCAGTCCTGAGAGATCTGAATGAGATTTCTGACACAGAGAAATACAAGATAAAATTCTATATTGTTTTAAACCACTAAGTTTGTGGTAATTTGTTGCAGCAAGAATAGAAAACTAATACACCTCTCCTCTTCTGTGGTAATCTCTTCTCTGAGTCCTTTGTTTCTGCTTCATGATACGCTTTCTTTGCTATAATTACTTCATAAATTTTTAAAATTTATGTTGGAATGTGGTCGTCAATTATTCTTTATTAACAAAATTTTTCTAATGAATTTTCTTCTGCTTCAGAGATTTGTTTCCTGAGGAATTTTTTACCCCTATAATACTTTCACCAATCTGAGGCTGTGGCAAAAGGGGAATGAATTCCTGCTTCCTAGTCTATATCAGTATTTCAAACCTGCAGAACAGTGAAGTTTCAGGATAAGAAATATAAAAGATTATTTAGAACTTATAATACAATTGCTCCTAAAAAAATAAAATAATATAATATAAAAACTAATTACCCATCAATTTCCTTTTCCAGCCAAAATGGAATGTTTCCAATCCTTGCTAGTGCTCTCTCTAACAAAGAAAAACCCCTGGACATAACATATCAAACAAATATAGGAAGATTCTGAAAGGTGAAAATAAAAAGGTGAACTGACTAGGGACCTGAAGGTTTGAGGAATGGCACAGGGAGGTATTAAACTTCTGCACCCACCTGGCAGCAACAAGATAGAATGAAAGGGTGCTAGATGGTGCTAGTTGGTATCCTGGTCCCCCTATCGGTGTCAGTGGAGACAAGCAGGATAATGACCTCCATACCCACAGGGCAACAATAAGGCAGAGCAAGGCAGTGCTAATCAGTACTCCACTCCAACCCTCACTGGTGCCAGCAGAGGCCAGTAGGGAGTGCAACTTCAATTCTCATTCAGCAGCAAAGAGACAGAATGAAACACTGTGAGGCAGTGCTAGCTCGCATCCTGTTTTCCACCCCCAGCTGTCACAAAGGCCAAAAGAGGATCTTAACCTTCACTCTCACCCAGCAGCAGCAAAATGTAAAGAAATATGGGGTGGTACTAGCTGCCACTCTACTTCCTCTTCACTAGTATCAGTGCAGTGTAACAAAGAGTTGAACATATACCCTCAACCAGCCACAATGAGGTGGTACTGATTGCTGCTGTGGAGATGTCAGCAGGAACAGTGGGAAGCTGAACTCCCTCCCCACACCTATCAGCAATGAGATAGGGTGAAGCAGTGTGAGTCAGTTTTCTGCTTTCATCAGGATGGTATCAGCAGGATCCAGTGAGTATCCACTCCCACCTGGACCTATGCACTACATCTAAGTATGATGACTGTCTATTAAATGGGATGCTGAGTCTCACAAAATAATACCCAAAATATCCAGAATACAATAAAAAAAAAACATTCATCATACCGAGAACCAAGAAAATATTAACTCGAATAAGAAAAGATAAAACATGCCAAAACTGAGAAGACACAGATGATAGAATTACCTGACAGGATTTTGAAGTAGCCATCATAAAAATGCTTCAAAAGCAAACACAAGGCTGAGCGCAGTGGCTCACGCCTGTAATCCTAGCACTCTGGGAGGCTGAGGCAGGTGGATCATTTGAGCTCACGAGTTCAAGACCAGCCTGAGCAAGAGCGAAACCTCATCTCTATTAAAAATAGAAAGAAATTAGCTGGACAACTAAAAATATTAAAAAAAAAATTAGCCGGGCATGGTGGCGCATGCCTGTAGTCCCAGCTACTCGAGAGGCTGAGGCAGAAGGATTGTTTGAGCCCAGGAGTTTGAGGTTGCTGTGAGTTAGGCTGATGCCACAGCACTCTAGCCTGGGCAATAGAGTGAGATTCTGTCTCAGAAGGAAAAAAAAAGCAAATACAGACATGCTCAAAACCAATTTTAAAAAGCCTCAGCAAAAAAAAAATAGAAGATATAAAATTAGCCGGGCATGGTGGCGCATGCCTGTAGTCCCAGCTACTTGGGAGGCTGAGGCAGTAGGATTGCTTGAGCCCAGGAGTTTGAGGTTGCTGTGAGTTAGGCTGATGCCACAGCACTCTAGCCTGGGCAATAGAGTGAGATTCTGTCTCAGAAGGTAAAAAAAAGCAAATACAGACATGCTCAAAACCAATTTTAAAAAGCCTCAGCAAAAAAAAAATAGAAGATATAAAAAAGAGCCAAATGGAAAAATTTTATAATTAAAAAATATGACACCTGAATTAAAAGCTTCATTGAATGGTCTCAATAACAGAATGAATATGACAGAGGAAAGAATCAGTAAACTTGAAGATAGAACAAAAAACTTTCCAGTCTGAACAAAAGAGATAAATTAGGCTTGAAAAAAATGAAAGTTTCAAGCGCCTATAGGACAATAATAAAAGATCTAAAACTCATGTCATCAGAGTCCCAAAAAGAGAGGAGAAAGAATGTGAGCTCGAAAAAGTATTCCAGTAAATAATGGCTGAAAAATTTCCAAATATAGCAAAAAAAGATGTATATAAATATATATATATATATACACACACATAAACTTACAGATTAAAGAAATTAAGCAAATCCCAAATGACAAAACCCAAAGAAATGTATGCAAAGACACATTATAATTAAAATTTTAAAACCTAAAGACAAAGAAAATACCTTGAAAGAAGTTAAGACATAAATAACACAGTATTTATAGAGAAACAGTGATTCAAATGAAAGTGAATTTTTTATCAGAAACCATGGAGGCCAAAAAGAAATGGCACATTTTTAATCCTGGGGAAAAATAACAAAAAACTATTAATCCAGAATTATATGAATAATAATAATATCTTTCAAAAATGAAGGAAAAATCAAGACATTCTCAGATGAAAAGAACTAACAGGATTAGTAACCAGTAAACCTACTCAAAAATAATGGCTACAGGAAGCTCTTCAAAGAGAAAAAAATGATAGAGAAGAAAACTTGGAACATCACAAATGAAGAAAAGAATGATAGAAAGGGTAAAAATATAGATAGATGTAATAGACTACCCTTCTCCTCTTGAGTTTTCTAAATTATGTTAGTTGAGTAAAGCTAAAGTTGTAACATTGTTTGATGTAGTTCTCAAACATTGTTTGTGGTATGTAGAGGTAATATTTAAGATAACTATATTATAAAGGTAGGAGTATAAAAGGACCTAAGTGGAGTAAGTTATCTACACTTCACTTGAACCAGAAAGACACTAGCACCAGTAAAGACTGTCATAAGTTATGTATACATAATGTAACACCTAGAGCAACCACTGAAAAAACTATACAAAGAAATGCATTTAAAAATTCTAAAGATAACAAAATGAAATTCTAAATAATTTCAAGTAACCAAGAGAAAGGCAAGAAAAGTGAAATAAAAGAATGAAAAACAGAGAACAAATAATAAAATAGCAGAGACATCAATAATTACAGGTAAATGATCTAAATATACTAATTAAAAGACAAAATTAGTGTAATAGATTAAAAATCATAGCTCAGAGTGATGTTATGGAAGAGAGCAAACTAGTACAACCTCTATGGAAAGGAGTATGGAGATACCTCAAAGAACTAAAAGTAGAACTACCATTTGATCCAGCAATCCCACTACTGGGTATTTATCCAAAGGAAAAAAAAGACATTCTATGAAAAAGACATCTGCACTAGAATGTTTATAGCAGCACAATTCACAATTGCAAAGATGTGGAAACAACCCAAGTGCCCATCAATACATGAGTGGATTAACAAAATGT
>NW_012150729.1:2485684-2495929 GCF_000956105.1 Propithecus coquereli | reverse complement strand
AAAAAAAAAACTATAAAACATTATTAAATTGAAGAATACACAAATAATTGGAAAGATATCTGTGTTCATGTATCAAAAGAATCAATATTGCCAAAATGTTCATACTATCCAAAGTGATCTACAGATTCAATGTAACCTCCATCAAAATTCCAATGTCATTTTCACAGAAATATAAAAACAATCCTAAAATTCACATGGAACCACAAAAACCTCAAATAGCCAAAGCAAACTTGAGCAAAAAGAACAAAGCTGGAGGCATCACACTTGCTGATTTCAAATTAAGTAACAAAACTATAGTAATCAAAACAGTATGATCTTGTCATAAAAACAGACACATAGACAAATGGAACAGAATAGAAAGCCCAGAAATAGATCTATGTATACACAAATATTCTTCTACAGAGGCTCCAAGAACACACATGGGAAAAGGATAGTATACTCAACTACTGATTTTGGAAAACTGTATATCCACATAAAAAAAATTGAAGTCGGATCCTTATCTTATACAAAATACAAAAATCAACCCAAAATAGAACAAAGATTTAAATGTAAGACCTAAAACTGTAAAACTACTAGAAGAAAACATAAGGGGAACTATATGACATTGGTTGTAGCAGTAATTTTTTGGATATCACACCAAAAGCACAGGTAATAAAAGCAAAGATAAACAGGTAGAACTACATGAACCTAAAACGTTTCTGCACAGCAAAGAAAACAATCAACAAAATGGAAAGGCAGCCTACAGATTGGGAGATAACACTTCAAATACATTAGGATGCCTAAAAAAATTTTTTTAAAAACACAGAAAATAAATTCTAACAAGGATGTAGTGAAATTGGAACCCTCATACATTACTGGAGGAAATGTAAAATGGTGCCCCCACTACGGAAAACAATTTGGTCGTTCCTCAAAAAGTTAAACATAGAATTACCATATGAAACCACAATTCCACTCCTAAATATATACCCAAATAAACTGAAAAGACGTGTTCAAAAAAATGTTGTACGCAAATGTTTATAGCAGCACTATTCAAGCCAAAAGGTGAAATTAGCATCTATTAACAGAAGAATGAATAAACAAAATGTGATACATCCATACAATGCAATATTACTCAGCCATAAAAATGAATGAATTACTGATACATGCTACAACACGAAGGAAGCTTGAAAACACTATGCTAAGTGAAAGAAGACAGACACAAAAGGCCATACACTGTGTGATATCATTTACATGAAATATCCAGAATAGTAGATTAATGGTTGCCAGGGTTTACGAGGGGAGGGGAATGAGGAGTTACTATGTAGGGATATGGGTTTTTCTTTTGTGATAATGAAAGTGTTCTGGAAGTAAAGAGTAGAGATGGTTGCACAACACTGTGAATGTACTAAATGCCACTGAATTGGGTGCTTTAAAATGATTAAAATGGTGAATTTTATGTTATATGTATTTGACCATAATAATATATATAGAAAAAAAGTTCAATGACCGTGTTCAAATTGTAATAAATTAGTAACATCAACTTTCCTTATAAGTACATTTCCAGAAATAAGAAAATTGGTAATCCAGTTACAAAAGCTTTCAAAGTTTGTATAAAGTATTAAACTTACTGCCAGACTCAAAGAGAGGGAAAAATATAAGATAGTCTGGACCCTTTCTTTCATGGCAACAATGAGAAATTGATTTTTTTAAATATAGTGAATTACAATAGTAAGAGGTAGTAAATACATGGGATTTTTAACTCCCAAGTAAGTACAAACTGATGATATAAATATCTTCAAAATTATCTAAAGTGAAATATGATGGAATCATAATAACTTGAGGAATTTACAATGTTTTAGTTTGTTTCAAACCTATCCTATGATTGATATGAGGAAAAGAAATGCTTCCCTCCTACAACATACTCCTTGGTTCTACCAATAGAAACTAAATATTGGGTAAGAAAAACTGTGGACCAACTCCACATAGCAGTTTTTATATACTTAACTCACTATATTTTTATAAGTCAATTTGAGTTTTCAAACCTATTTTATTCCAAGCCTGTCTACAAAATATTTCATTGACAGATGTGGCTGGTGGTAGGTTTCCATTTTTAACAAAAGTTAGTTTCTTGTCTTTAGGATTGAGTTTGTTTGAAATCTTTCTGTATTTTTTTCTAATTATATTGGTGCATCTACTAAAACTCTGTTTTCATAACAACTACTATTCCCGGATGTCTATTTTTTTATATGGAAAGAAACCTGTAATTTAGAAACACAATGGCACATTTTTAAAATAGTCATTTATAAATGGGCTAGCTTTGGACCAATGAGCTACCTTTAGGGAAAAAATGTTTACATTTTTGTGGTTTTTTTCATTATACTAAAATTATTCAAAATCATTTATTTACTGTTAGGTTCAGAAAGCTGCATCTGGTAGTGATACAGGTATCATACCAATGACTAAGCTCTTGGATTAGCAGTGCTAATAATAATTTGTACACAGATGTATACAGCCTCTTATTATTCTAATTATGCTTATTTTTAGGTTTGGGGGTTTTTTAAGAAAACAAATAACATCTACATTTTAAACCCGAATAAGTTTCTGGCTCAACTCCTACAAGTTGAAATCTACCCACAATTTAAATCAATGACTACATAGAGTGTGAGTGAGTAAGAACTTTAGTGCCAACCGACTAAACTCATCAGGGTACCTAGGGAAAAAAGTTATATTTATATATATGTGCATGTGTGTATATGTGTGTGCACGTGTATATGTGTATGTATACATATATGTGTATGTGTGTGTATATATATATATATATATATATATAACAGTACAAATGAAGTATCAGCATGCATCAATTCATTCATTCCTTAAGATAAGATCTATTACACATCTACTGCTTGCCAGGCATCAGGCAAAACACTAATGATATATGAAAGAACAAACACAGTTCCTATTCTCAAGGAGGTTACCCTGTTGTCAGCATATTGAATATATTACTATTCAAATAACTAAATAATTTTGAAAAGGGTCATGGCATGCCCATATTAAGGTATTTTTAATATTCCAAATACTTTTAAATTTGCTTTGTAAAATCATTATTAAGACCTGTAACATTAGCATTAAACTGAAATACCAGAGTTTTTAAAGATTAAAGACTAATGTTTGATAACATTGCCAAGACTTTGGATTAAGCATTATAAACACCAATAATATTTATGTGAACCTGGGAAGTACTCAGCAAAACTTCATTGTTTAGGGTCTTTCATGTTGCAGGGAATACATATGCCCTAAAGTGATGCAGATTTACTATAAGAATATATGGGGAATAGAGAAAACTCAGGAAACTGAATCAGCTGCTATATAACCACACAACATAGAGATGTATAAAACCAGCTCCTTTTTTGGGATACAACAGCAGATTTAAAGCCCAACTTGAAGCTATATCAGCCGTGATAACTGGTTCATCTATTGATCTCCTCTGTTTCAAGTATGTGTTGCCTTTCTTATAGCAATTCTGCCATTTTTTTCCTTAACTACTGAAACCTAAAAATGACTCTAGTCCCTTCTCTTATTTTTTTTTCTTTCTGGACTTTTCCTATCAGAAATAATATTATATAATTATTCTTTATTTATTTATTTCCAGTCTCCCCTATAAAATGTAAGCCCATGAAGGCAAACTTATTTACTGAATCATGAGCATCTTAGAACAGTGTCTAGCACATAATAGATATTCAATATTTGTTTAATGAACTAATTACTTCTTGTGTCTCTCTGTCTGCCTTTCTCTCTCCTGATTCTGCCTCTATTTGTCTTGACTTCAAAACTTCTGAGAGACACTCTTCTTTCATGAGTTAATCACCATTCAATAGTGAGTGTCTATTCAGGTCAGGTCACCCAATAGGCAGCCAGATGGGTGTCTTGGCTATAGCACCAATATCTGGTCCCTAATCTCTATGGCCAGAGGTACCAGAGTCACATTACATAAAACATGAAACCTTATATTCAAGGAATCACTATGGCTATTTTCCTCAGGTAGAGTTTGTGTAATACCATAATAGGCACTTAGATACTTGGACTCATCTCTAATATAAAAATAGCAAAGTAGATCTTTCTCTTTGATGATTTTCCTTAATTCCTCTTTCCATTGAGGGCTGCAAATTTTCATGCCACCTACCTGAGGTAGCAAACAGAGCCAGACATCCTAAGAAATTCCTTTCTTCTCCCCACCAAAATGTTCAAGGTATTTCTCTCCACCTCTAATCAAACTGCTAATCCCGCATTCATCATTTTTCCTGTTTATGGGTAAATTTTTCTAATCTATAAATCCATGTGCTATGGTGTATTGTAGGTAATTTGTTACCTTTTTCTAAAGATTTTTTTCTCATTTTAATAAGGAATCCTATAGAGATCAATGCCTTAACCCAACAGCAAGAATTCCTAATATTCAATTTTAGGCAATATGATAATGATCTTAGACATAATGAAGCAGAAATGCCTTCCTAAAACCCCCCAAATGACATCACTCATGTAACTATTGCTAGCCTACTTATGAAATTACCCGTATTGTGTGCAGCTCTCATCCATTCACAGTCGTTCAATAAACATTATTGGTTGCCTACTATCAGCAAGGCAACATGCAGTGTTCTTGGGTCATAAATATGTTGTCCACAGAAGGGCAGGCTTTCATTTCAACAGAAAGAAATCCTTCCTAATATTTTGTTATTAGGTGTTTCTCAGAATAAATACATTGCTGAAGCATGTTTTATCAGCAGTAATCAGTGTGGATTACTCAGACTTCTTTACTATGGAGCACTTCTTTGCAGGCTCACTAAAGGAAGTATAGATGTTTCAAAACTATGAAATTTATGGGGGAAATTTTCTAATATATATATCCATGATCTATGGTGTCACTGCCAGTTTAGTTAAGAAAGTTGAATTTTCTTTTGCACTCTGTCCAACTCGCTTAACAATCCATTTTATATTTTTTTAGGCCATAGCTGTCCCAAGCAATATCTACTAAAAGAGAGTAGTATCATGCATCAGCATATACTATGTACAAAGATTTAATCAGAACAGGTACAAACACTTCACTAAGACTTCCATAAATCCCAATGATAACCATTCATTTTGTTAATATCGTCAAAATATGTTTTATTTCATAAATGGATCAACAATTCCCAATTTTGATAAAAAGGTAATACTTGTTCTTTATAAAGATTATTTGAAAAATGTTCATTTTCACAAGCTTTAAAATCATCTCTTTAGCCAGTTTTAATGTGCCCAACAATATAGCCACAATATATTACCATTTGCACTAAATGCTATCCTCCCACCTGCCTTGTTATTCTCACACCTAATGCTCTTCGTAACCCTTACACCTCCCACACTATTTAGCGTAACTTCATAATCATCAGAAAGGAAACAATCATTTCATCTTGCACACCATCATTTTCCGCAAGCTTTTTCATCCTGGTGATGTGGCCTTTAATTCCAGCCAGACTGCATAAGACCTTTCTTCTCATGCCATCAGTGGAATGACATTGAAAACTCTTCTCCTCCAAAAAATGATTGCTGTGTTTTGCCTTTACTCTTAGGCATATTGAAAACATTTATAACATTCTAATATTGTCATGTTCATAGACATTTTCATATTTCCATGACATTTGTATCTTCTCCTGTAATGACATTTCAAAGATCAAATATCTAAGCTATTTAACTCAATTGGGAAACATTATGCTAATTAAGCCAAGGGTATGAGTTCAAGTGCTATAATACCAATTAGCTGGGAAAAAAAAAGCAAAATACTGCTTTAGGGTCACAAACTGTATCTCAACGGTGAGTAAACGGCCCATGATTTCATCAATATTAGAGGAAGTCATCAAGGTATATGGATTTACCAAATAGTATCACACTACATTTGAAAAGCAATTCATTCACAGATGTGTCCTATTGACACTAGATCAGTAGTATCAACTCCACATGCTCAGGAAAATATGTTACATGCTTATAACTGTTACATAATATTAGTGATGTAAGCACAATTAATCTACATAACATTCCTATCTACAGATTCTTATATTTAAGGCAATGGGACAAATCTAGTTTCATAGAATAGATCTGTAGCATAGCCTAGTGGAAACACCACCAGACTAGAATTTATGAGACTTAACCTGGTTCCTGACTCTTTCTTCCATCCTAAATGGTAGCAATTTAATCCAGATTTGTTCCAGAGGGTGGAAAAGACAGGAAAGGTGAATAATTCTCTAACACTCTTTTGTTTGAGGAATACAAATCTACTATGGCTAGACAGTGGAGAGAAGGAACATTGGAAAGCCCTCAGAGTACAAAATGAACTGATAGAAATAAGTAGTTTGCCAAGGAATTCAAAAGTCAGTGTTAATAACACATGAAGGAATGCATTCCTTCGTATCTGCAGAGCATTTACTATGATTCAAATATTTTGCCAGGATGAAGCTACAGAAATATCAGGGTCTCTCACAATGAGTCTATGGCCCCAAGGAGTCCAAACATGTATTTTCCATGTGTTTTTTATATCATCATTTCCATGTTAATTTTTAGAAATTATTATCAGCATTTTACCTATCATCTGAATGCTTGCCTCCCAATAATACTAACACGTAATTTCAGTACCCATGTTTGTTCTTCTCTTTACAGTTACATTAGGTCCAACCCATCACCTAATATGATAGAATTAAACTCGTAATGTACTAATCAACAAAATGTGTTTCAAATGTGAATTTGAAACAGTTTGTCAATACATTTACCTTACAATGTCTGCAATTCTTCCTCTCCTGTTCCTCCCAACATATTTGCTGCCTTAACTCTATTATAATGATTTCTAGCTTTTGCCATATTTCTGGTACCCACCCTGAGATAACTAGTATGGCTGCCAAAGGTGTTATCAACCAATGATACTACAGATACCAATTTTCAAGTTGTCAGAAAAGTGTCATAGTCCCACTCTGTGCCATGCTTTGACATCTAAGCCCAAGCAGTGCTACTTTTGCTCAAATACTCAGAGAGTGCCTCATGAAATCTTCAACTACCACACGAAATCTTTCTCTCCCCAGAATTAGATATGAGTCCCTCAAGCCAGATCATGGAACCAATATCTGAGACAGACAATGCACTATTCTGTCCGTTGCACCAATTCAAAGTCCTCCTTTCTTCAGGAAAAAAACTGAAAAGCAAAATGACTTCTGGTGACACTTCAGTCCAGTTTGCAGGACATGCTGAAACATGTCTGAATACTGGCTAAAGTTGTAGCTGGCATGTCTTGTCTACACTCCATCCCCTACTTCCCAGAATCCTATGATGAGGAAACAAGTACCACTCTAGAAAAAATGCAACTTACAGGAAGAAAATAGAGAGGCATAAAGAACTAAGAAACCCATAGTGTTCCAAAGAAAAGGGTAATTCTCAATACACCATGTTTACAAACTCACCTTACATAGGCCTGTGAGTGATTCCTCTGGTGAGCAGTGACCTCTACACAAACTCTGAAAAAGCCACTGCACTACATTCATGAGACATTGGGATACAGACAGGACTCATAGATAGTCTTTTAATGTAATATATCACTAAGGGAAGAAGAGGATTCTCTACCACTTCACCACAAACTCCCATTTACCTCGATGGTATACCAGCGGAGGGCAACTGATGGGGCAAGCAGCAATACCCAGCAGGAGATTGAGGGACCTGGCAAGAAACAGTAGATTTCTACTTTTAAGAACACCTGTGAAAGATCAGCTGGAAATTTTGAAGATACCAAGCTCCTTCACAAGAAGATGGGGACAAAAGTCAATGAAATTTTGGTCATTATTCCTAATCTCACCCTTGGAGAAAGTCAGGTTACAGTGATAATAGCTACCATTTATTCAGTGCCTACAAAACAATATATTTAGCAGAATTATACTAAATATATGGGACAGACTTATACCAAAAAATTTATTAACCATATATCTGAAATTCAAATTTAACTTGGCACCCAATATTTTTATTCTCTAAATCTGACAAGCCTATTCCTAGAAGCTTAGGATAAATACAGAGATGCACCACCCAGATTCTTCCTTCTAGGAAGGACTTGCTACCCAGCATCAAGGACAGTGGCCAGCATACGGTCTCCAACTGTCAGCTCCATCAAGGTCTGCCTCAGCTACAGAAAACTACCTCTCAAGAAAGTACGTGTTTGCTAGGGATGCCCACATCCAATGGCTAAATGAGGTAGAGATTTAAAGGCCCAGCAATTTTGGCCTGACAAGGGGCAATGCTAGAACTCTCTGCTGAGTTGGCCAAGGCTTTGCCAGGCCTACTTCACAGTTTAATTTCTTCCTCCTCTCAGTGTTGCTTCTTCCCCTTGTCTTTAATAGGAATTTATCCCTAACAAACATCTTGCTCCCCAAATTTAATCTCAGTGCTGACTTCCAGAGAACCCAACCTACAAAAGTTGGTGCTGGGAGTAGTCTCAAAAAATGGGCGATAAGATGGGGCTTTGGAGTACTGCCTGACAGTGAAGATCCCATCACTGATGGATAGGTGGACCGCCTAGCACCAAGTGGCATTCAGTTGTTAAAACTTTTCCTGATAATGAATTGGGAAAATGTACTAGTAGAAGAGAATGCACTAGCACGGAAGAAATAGAAGCTGTAAAGATAATGAAGTTAGATCAGTATTTCCAAACTGCATGTTCAACAGTAGATAATGAAAAAATAAGAGGGAGTAACAGGCAATTGAAGGCCAGATGTGAAAGTCAGCAGACCTCTTCAGTTGCATACAAAAAAGCTCTCATCTCTCACAGTGGGAGGGCAAAGAAAGCAGGAACCAAGCCCAGGATTTAATTGTCAGAGTGGCTGAACTTCAAAGACAATTACATATGAAACCAAAGCAGATCTGTATACAAAGATCAGGAATGTGGTTGGGAAAATCTGCAACTGGGATGCCTGGGATGTGGACATCTTGGTGAGTACCCCCAAAGACTTTTACTCCTTGGACTGCTCCTTAACCTACTGAACCTATAGAAGTTAGCTTCACCTTACTGAAAGCTAGTACTCCCAACTTCCATCCTCCACCCAGCTCCTACACATCTCCACCCATCCTCACCCCAGGTGCTAGAAGATAATTCAGGGCCCCCCCCCCGCCCTGCAAGGCAGCATGTGTCCTCCTTAGGACCTAGCCCCAACTCCCCTCTGAGCTACTAGACTAAAGTCATGATGAGTAGTTTCGAAAGCATGATTGAGGGTGGAAGCCAAATTGTAGCGGTTCGTGAGTGAATGACTGATGAGGAAGCATGTACTATTCATTTGATAAGGAGGAAAGAACAGATCTCAACTGCTGTAGTTAAGAGAGAAGAAAAAATTTTAAGCTATTTTTTTAAGATGATAAAAACTTGAAAATGTTCATATGCTGAAAGAACAATGCCTATAGAAAAGGAGATGCTGAAGATAAAGAATAGAAGCTGATGAATCAGTATCTTAGTAAGAATGAAAAAGCACAGATTCAAAGCACAGAGGGAAAAGAAGGAACAGCTCTTTAAGACAAAATGAAAGCCACTAAAAATAAATCCAAAAGGAATTAAGTTCCATGGAGAAATATAGGAAGTTGGGAGAAACAGTATGTTCACCAATTGCCTCACCTATAATTGGGATACAAAGGATGTCTTTTTAAGATGACACATCATAATTTAAGTATAAGTATATTTAACAGTACAACCGTAACACTTCAGAAAGATTATGTAATTAACTAAAATCAGGTGGTGAAGGAGTGTGAAAAAAAAAGGAAACACAAATGTTATCACTGCTCAGGGTAGAGAAACAAAAGATACTGTTTAAAGTAAAAAAGGACTAAGCATATTACATAAAGGTAAGCTATAAAAGGCACTATTAGGACAAAAATATAAACCTTCTATAATACCAGAATTATACCAAAAAAAAAATGGAAAAGCAAAGAAAGGTAAAGACTTTTTGAAAAATCATTAAATTAGAAAACACAAAATGAAAATAATAGGAATTAAATGTGAACATCTGTTATATCAATAAATGTAAAGGAGTTTAATTCAATCATTAGACGAAAAAGCTTTTCAGAATAAATCACAAAGCAAAACCCAATTCTACAGTGCATTGGTTCTCAAAACTTTTGGCCTCAGGACCCACCCCTTTAAATGCTTAAAAATTATAGAGGACCACGAAGAACATCTGTCTGTGTAGATTATATCTATTGATATTTACTGTTTTAGAAATTAAA
>NW_012150729.1:2477486-2483514 GCF_000956105.1 Propithecus coquereli | reverse complement strand
TATTTGAATACAAGTTACCATAACTGAACCCAAAAAACACAGAAAGTCTTAACAGTCCAACTTCTTTAGAAGCAACTGAGGAAACTGAACCCAAAAAAACAATAGTGTCCAAGAAGTCTATGAAAACTTTAAAGAAAGATGGTCCCAATGCTATCTAGCTATTTGTTTGTTTATTTTTAGAGACAGGCTCTCACTCTGTTGCCCAGGCTGGAGTGTGGTGTTGCAATCATAGCTTACTGTAACCTCAAACTCCTGGGTTTAAGTGATCCTTCCAGCCTACCTAGGACTAGGGTGCACACAACACACCCAGCTAATTTTTTAAATTTTTTGTAGTGTCTCGTTCTGGCTAGGTTGCCCATGCTGGTCTAAACTCCTGGCTTCCAACAAACTTCCCACTTAAAGTGCCTGGATCTCCCAAAACACTAGTATTATAGGCATGAACCACTGCATCTGGCCCCCAGTGCTATTTAAACTGCCCAACTGTATAGAACTACAAAGGTTCCATATATTTCTACAAAACAAATAACATTAATAGCAAATCTGACAAAGATTGCACAAAAAAGAAAACCACAAATCAATATCACTTAAGAAAATTTATGTAAAAATCTTAAGTAAAAGATTAGTAAATATAAGTCAGCAGCACACCAAAAGATGAATACATAACCATTTATTAAGAATCCAGCAATGCAAGGATGATTGAAAATGATCAAGCAAGATTCACTTCAGAAATGCAATAGTAGTTCAAATCTACTAATATATAAAAATTGTATTACTTCCTTAATATGATAAAATGTTTCTATTGTGCCCCCGGAGTCCACATGTTTTATGGGAAATGTTAGAAACATCAACACTATAGTCAGGAAAAAGTAGGTCATTATCATCACTATTCTTTAACGTGGACTGAATGTGTTAGACAATCCGATCATATAAAAATGCAGAATAATTGGAAAACCCAAAATAATCAACTACCAAAAGTAATAAAATAATTCAGTACATTAGTATAATACAAAATCATTATCTGGAAATTGCTATATTCTATATGTAAAAACAATGGGTAGAAAATATAAAGAAAGGGAGAATTTCACTTTCAATATCCTTTCCCAAAATATTACACATAGTAATAAATTTAACAAGAAATGGTCAAAACCTATAAAAATTAAACTTTAAAACACTACTCACAGACACCAAAAAATACTTAATGCCAATGCTAAATCAAACTATGTTCTTGTATAAGAGTAATCAACTCAGATCTCCTTCAGTAGAGGACTAAATTTTTAAAAACTGTGGTACATCTACACAAGGGAATGCTATTTTTTCATGAGATCCTTATGTTCTTTATAGAAAGACTTCTAATATCTAAGTTTTTAAAAAATAACAAGGTCTAGAAAAGTGAATATGGTTATTAGCATGATACTTGTGTTTTTTAAAGGAGGTAGGTAAGACTACATATACATATTTGCTTCTATTTGTATAAAAGTCACTCTGGAAGAATTACAAAAACCAATTTAAGTGGTTAACTATTGTGGAGGGATCACTGGACGGATGGGATAGGAGGAGAATTTGCACTCAGTACCATTTTTTAACCATGTGACCATATTATCTATTCAAAATAAAATTTTAACATAAAATTTTTTTCACATTCATATTTTTCAAAAGAAAAAATCTCATAAAAGTCTCCTCTTTCAGTTATTTTGAAGTACATTTCTCAAATATCATTTTTTGAAAAGTATACCAAATAGTAGCAATTTTCAAAGCTAGGCATTGCATTCTATGGGAGGGATATTTACTAAATTTTTTTTTAATGGCTAAGGAGGCATCAATATACCTGTCTGAAATATTTCTAGGATTTGGGTTTTGCTAGATGGGGCATAAATGTTCCCTTTGTCTATACAATAGAGCAAATCCATAATCATTTTTTTAATTCTTTTTTTTTTTTTTTTGAGACAGAGTCTCACTTTGTTGCCCAGGCTAGAGTGAGTGCCGTGGCATCATCCTAGCTCACAGCAACCTCAAACTCCTGGGCTCAAGCGATCCTCCTGCCTCAGCCTCCCAAGTAGCTGGGACTACAGGCATGCGCCACCATGCCCGGCTAATTTTTTTTTCTATATATTTTTAGTTGTCCAATTAATTTCTTTCTATTTTTAGTAGAGACAGGGTCTCACTCTTGCTCAGGCTGGTTTCGAACTCCTAAGCTCAAACAATCCGCCCGCCTCAGCCTTCCAGAGAGCTAGGATTACAGGCGTGAGCCACCGTGCCCGGCCTCATTTTTTTAATTCTTAATCATCTTTAAAAGTGGACTCTTGGCCATGCCTATGGGTACTCCCACAGCTTGCTTTGCACCAGAGGTGGCCTTCTAGTCAGCTCTATGTCTATATTAGGAAACTTAACTTTCACAAGAGGATATCAATACTACTCCCAATTCAACTGTCTGTTAAAGCATATGGGTCCTTATTTAATTGGCAACATAGACTAGCAGCACTCCAGGTAGTTGTCAGCAAATACAATCTTGAACTCATGCTGTCCAATACCAATCAAAATCTTGGCCAAGATAAATAATATTTAGGGAGAACTATTTGAAGTATAGAGTGGACAATTGCTATTTTTAGCAGCTCAACATCCAAATATCCTTCGTATATTGGGGAAATCCCACGATAGGGGGAAGCAGAGTCCTGCTTCCCCTTACAAACACCAAAGAAAGAGCAAATATTCCCTCTCCCCACTCTCTAGAAGCTAGATGTATACATGCGGTCAAAGCTTCATAAGTTGGATGATCTACTATCCTGGGACTGTGTATCATGAGAAAGTGAAGCAAAGGTGCAGAGATAATCAGAGATTATTTGCCATAGTGGCGGCAGAAGAAGTGAGAATCAGCAGACTGGGGTTAAGTTGATCAGCAGCAGCATGATAACTGTCCTTTGCAGATTATTTCTATGATAGGATCCTTTCTCAGCCTTGCCTCCCTTGATTCCCACCCATTTTTCAAGTCTGGTTCTCCAAACTTTTTATAAATTATTCTGTTTGATATCTTTCCAACAAATTACCAGTTTTTTTGTTTTCAATTTAGACAGAGTTGGTTTTCTTTTGTTTGCAATCAAGAATAATAAATGATAAAAATATTGTTCCACAAATTAAATAAGGTAATTATCATAATGTGCCTTGATGATATTGTGCAGACCCCCTAAAACTATCTTTATTAAGGTAAACTTTCATATGATACCATCAATGGTATGTTGTGATGCAGCTCTAAAATTCTCATTATTTTGTTTATAATATTTTCAAAATGATATGTTATTTTTTATGTGAATTTTGTAACCAATTTTTATCTAGCCATAGTATTGTGAAAACTTGGATTTCCCAAAGGAATTACTTGGGTTTATATTATGAATAAAAATAATGTTATATTAATATTATTAATGATAATATGCACATTTCTATTATTTTTAATTCTAATATTTATAGTTGTGATTATTTTTTCCAGAAGCCCTTATGTTGAAATAAAGAAGACAGGCTGTTGCACTGTTTCTGATTTGAGGTTGTGGAGAATAGATACAGTGAAATGACAAATGGTAGGAAAGTTGAGAGTACTGACAAGAAAGTAATTGAATTTAAGTACCCTGGTGTCTTGGCTGGACAATAATACAACTAGAAGGGTGCTGACACTTTGAAAGAACATGAAGCTTCAAGGACTCAAAGTATCAATAAGAACCAGAAGAAACATAATGTGTAGAGATGTGTAAGAACTAGTATGATTTAAAAAAAGTATTGT
The DNA here is from genome assembly GCF_000956105.1 of Propithecus coquereli. Classification (NCBI taxonomy): domain Eukaryota; kingdom Metazoa; phylum Chordata; class Mammalia; order Primates; family Indriidae; genus Propithecus; species Propithecus coquereli. The sequence goes on along the minus strand of NW_012150729.1, from coordinate 2,479,748 downwards.
AAAAAATATATATCAAATTTGAAGTTTAAGATTTCAAATCCAGGCAGCTCAAATTTCATGTATGGCATTAGGAAATGTTCTTGGATCTGGAGGGCAAATGAACATCCCTGAAGTTGAGAACACTTGAATGGGTGTTTGGCACTGAAGTTTCCAGGATGATGACAGGACTAGGAATACAGAGAAGACCCTGAGCCTGGTGTCAAAATCATGAGTTGTGTCTGGGCACAATGGCTCATGCTTGTAATCCTAGCATTTTAGGAGGCCTAGGCAGGAAGATTGTTTGAGGCCAGGAGTTTCAGACCAGCCTGAACAATATAGCGAGACTCCATCCCTATAAAAAAATAGAAAAATTAGCCAGGTATGGTAGCACATACCCATAATCCCAGCCATGCGGGAGGCTGAGACAGAAGGATCACTTGAGCCTAGGAATTTGGGGTTGCAGTAAACTATGATGATTCCAATGCACTCTAGCCTGGGCAACAGAGAGAGAGCCTATCTCAAAAAAAAAAATCATCATTTGTATGTGAAGAGGGAAACTAGTACTGGAGGAAGAACCGTTTTTTCTTTTTCTTCCGTGTTCCCGCCTTGTCTTATGAAATAAAACTTCTGGCCTCTCAGAAGTATGGGGGAAGAGGCATCTATCATTTCTCCACCTCTCCTTAGTATTTATGTGGAAATACGAAGAAAGATGTATTCTACGGTGCATATTTCTCTTCTGAATATGAATAATGTGCTGCACAAGCATAGCACAGATACTGTTTGGCTCTCTTCTTCAGAATTTACTGTCCAATAGGTGTTCTCTTCTCTGATCCTGCCTCATCACTGATCAGCCCTTTGGCCATGCCCTACCCCTCCTGAGGTGAAAGCTCTGCCCAGCTGAATCTCAAGGTATTGATAAGAAAGAATATTCTGTATGGTCAAGAGTAGAGAAAAGTATAACAGGCAGAAGATATAAAAGTATAAATGCTTAAGAAAATGGGTTGTATGAATAATTTCAAATAGAATGTCTTGAACATAGGATGAATTTGGGAAGGTGACAAGAGAAGTTAGTGGAATAACAAGGACATTATATACCATCCTAAAAATTTTGGACCTTATCTTGTCAGAACAAATGTCTTACGTAGTTTAACTAATATATCAACAACCCACAAGAGGAAACACTGTTGTCCTTCCTTCTATTCATGAGTTTGCCACTACTTCTCAAGTACCCCCAAAAGTTCTGATAATGAATACAAGTAAATTTTTTTTAAAATAGCAATATATTTAAGGTAATCCAAACACCTCAAGAAATAAAAACAAAAAATTAAGAAGCTACTAATAAAACAGAAATGCTAAAGAAGATACAACAGCCTTAACACAAACATAAAAAGAATACATGAGATTCAGTTATAACACAAAAAAGACTTTTTGTAATTAAGCATGATTTTCTGATTCCAAAATTCAGTAGCTGAATTGAAAAGAAGTATTATCACTACTGAAAATCAAATTTGAAGCCTAAGTGGAAGAAATAGTTCAAAACACAGAGCAAAAGTACAAAGACATGGACTTCTGCTTCTATACACAAAAAAGTAACTGCCCTAGTACTGACCCTTGTACTATAAACAACTAGAAGAAATGACAAAATATATGAAACAATTAATTTCAGACAGTAGACACAGCAGTGCAGGACTATGATCCCTAAAGAAAGGGAAACAAAGAAGGCAATCCTGGAGGCATCCCTATGATACAGGGAGTTAGAACCAAAACAGAGCCCAGCAATGCCACTGAGTTGAGGAGGCAGACATTGGGGTTCAAATAAACTGAGATGAATATAAGTTATGGGATAATACCATATAGGAAAAAGCTGCACAAAGAAAGAGCTCTAGAAACCTTTATAGGGTTGTTTGAGTTTCTGGCTGAATACTGATCTATGTGCCCAGAGTGTGGAATTCCACAATACCAGACAAAGAATAACTGCAAAGAAAAGAACAATTTCTAGATAACTATAAGGTGAATTATTCCCAGAGTTCACTCAGGAACTTTTCAAGTTCGCACTAACTAGACTGAAGAAGTCTTGTTGAAAACATGTGGCATTCCGTAGAGATGCTAGATGGGTATGCCTCAGTACTGAGGTTAAACTAGCTCTAGAATAAAGGCTACTCAAGACCAATCCCATAAAGATATAAGAACAAGACCCCAAAATCAAGCTATCCCCAAATAACTTAATTGCCTCCCAAAACAAAATCCAACACTTTTTCAGGAAACACAACAAAATCCATCACT
>NW_012150729.1:2474844-2475326 GCF_000956105.1 Propithecus coquereli | reverse complement strand
CATGAATTTCTCATCAGAAACTATCAAAATCAGAGGACAGGGGTATAGCATCTTAAAAGTGATAAAAGAACTGTTAACTCAAAATTCTATAGCCAGAAAAAATATCCTTCAGGAGTGAAATAAACACATTCTGAGATGAAGGAAAAATAAAGAATTTTTCACCAGCAGATCTGCTGTAAAAGAAATGCTAAAAGAAGTCATTCGGGCTGAATGGAAATGATTCCAGAGGGAAATCTTGATTTTAGGAATAGAGGATGAACAATAAAATGATAAATATCTGGGAAACTATAAAAGACATCTATGTTTTGTTTGAAGTAGTACAATACTAAATAGTCTATGAAAGACTTGGTATGTATATTGTGATCCAAAGAGCAATGACTCGGCCAGGCGCGGTGGCTCACGTCTGTAATCCTAGCACTCTGGGAGGCCGAGGCGGGTGGATCGCTCACTTCATAAGTTGGATGATCTACTATCCTGGGACT
>NW_012150729.1:2417937-2472798 GCF_000956105.1 Propithecus coquereli | reverse complement strand
AATATATTATTAAAATAATAAATTCACTGGAAAGGACTAATAGCAGATCAGATAATGGAAAATAAAAGATCAATACACATGAAAATATATTGACATAAACTATCTAAGAATAAAGCACAGAAAGTAAAAAGACAAAAAAATAATGAAATATTTGATAAAATTCAGCATCTCTTCATGATAAAAACCCTCAACAAACTAAGCATGGAAGGAACATATCTCAAAATAATAAAGGCTATATATGAAAAACTCATGGCCAACATCATACTGAACAGGGGAAAAAAAGCATTCCCCTTAAGAACTAGAAAAAGACAAGACTTCTATTCCACACAGTACTGAAAGCCCTAGCCAGAGCAATCAGGCAAAAGAAAGAAAGTGCATCCAAATTGGAAAAGAGGAAGTCAAATTATCTCTGTTTGATGATAATTATGATCTTATAACTATAAAACTCTAAAGAATCCTCCAAAAAAACACCTACATTTGATAAATAAATTCAGTAAAGTTTCAGCATACAAAATCAGCATGCAAAAATAAATAACATTTCTACACATCAGTAATGAACAACCTGAGAACCAAATCAAGAACTAAATCCCTTTTATAATAGCTACAAAAATAAAATAAAATAAAATGACTACTAATACATTTAACCAATGAGGTGAAAGATCTCTACAAAGAAAACTATAAAACACTGATGAAAGAAATTGTAGATGACACAAATGGGAAAACATTACATACTCATGGATCAAAAGAATAAGTATAATTAAAATGATCATACTGCCCAAAACGATCTACAGATTCAATGCATTTTCAATCAATATACTAATGTCATTTTTCACAGAATTAGAAAAAACAATCCTAAATTTCATATGGAAGCAAAAAAAGAGCCAAATATCCAAAGCAATTCTAAGCAAAAGAACAAATCTGGAGACATCACATTACCTGACTTCAAATTACACTACCATGTTATAGTAACCAAAATAGCATGGTACTGATATAAAAATAGACATACATATAGATCAAAGGAACAGAATAGAGATCCCAGAAGTAAAACCATATACTTACAATCAACTGATTTTCAACAAAGTAGACAAAAACATACATTGAGGAAAGGGCACCCTATTCAATAAATAGCGCTGGGAAAATTGGATAGCCACATGTAGAATAATGAAACTGGAATCATGTCTTTTACCATATATAAAAATTAACTCGAGATAGATTAAATACTTAAATGTAAGACCTAAAACTATAAAAATTGTAGAAGAAAACCTAGGAAACACTATTCTGAATATTAGCGTGGGCAAAGAATTTGTGACTAAGACCTCAAAAGCAAATGCAACAAAACCAAAAACAGACAAATGGGACTTAATTAAATGAAAAAGGTTCTGCACAGCAAAATAAATACTCAACAGAGTAAATAAACAACCTACAGAATGGGAAAAGATATTTTCAAACTATGCATCTGAGAAAGGATCAATATCTAGAATCTACAAGGAACTCAAACAACTCAACAAGAAAAAAACAAATAACCCCATTACAATTTGGGCAAAGGACATGAACAGGCATGTTTCAAAAGAAGACATACAAATGGCCAACAAACATGAAAAAATGCTCAACACCACTAATCATCAGAGAAGTGCAAATTAAAATGACAGTGAGATATCATCTTATACCAGTCAGAACAGCAATTATCAAAAAGTCAAAAAATAATAGATGTTGGCATGAATGCAGAGAAAAGGGAGTCTTATACATTGTTGGTGGGAATGTAAATTAGTACAATCTCTATGGAAAACAGTATGGAGATTTCTCAAAGAACTAAAAATAGAACTACCATTTGACCCAACAAAACCACTATTGGGTATCTTCCCAAAGGAAAAGAAATTATTATATAAAAAAGGGCACTTGCACTTGTATGTTTATTGCAGCACTATTCACAAATGCAAATACATGAAATCAACCTGAGCATCTAACTTAAGTCATCAACAGATGATTGGATAAAGAAAATGTGGAATACTACTCAACCATAGAAAAGAATGAAATCATGTCTTTTGCAGCAACATGGTTGGAACTGGAGGCCATTATCTTAAGTGAAATAACTCAGAAACAGAAAGTCAAATACCACATGTTCTCACTTATAAGTATGAACTAAATAATGTGTACACATGGACAGAGAGAATGGAAAAGTAGATGCAGGAGGCTTGGAAACTTTGGAGGGTAGGAGAGGGGTGAGGAATGTGAAATTACCCAATGGGTACAATGTACATTATTTGGGTGATGGTTACACAAAAAGCCCAGACTTCACCACTAGACAATATATCAATGTAAAAAAAACTTCATTTGTACCCCCTAAATCTATAAAGGTAAAATATGAATGAATTAATTAATTTAATATAATACAATAACTTGTGAGACAATGTCAAGCAGACTTACATATATGTAATGGGAGTCCAAGAAAGACAGATGAAAAAATAGGGAAAAAAAGGAAAAATTATGGCCCAAATTTTTTCCAAATGATGAAAAACATAAACTTACAGATCTTAGAAATTCAAGAAAGCCTAAGCAGATTAAACACAAAGAAAACCACTAAGCACATCATAATCAAATTGTTGAAAACCAGTGATAAAGAAAAAAACCTTAAAAGTATCCAGGAAAAAAAGACATATTACTTACAGAGGAACCATCATAAAGAATTCAGATTTCTTGTCAAAAACTATGCAAGCTAGAAAACAATGGGATTAACTTTTTTTTAGAGATAAATTCTGTATGCGCTGTGCCCTCATCCTGGGTGACATCTCTATCTCTGAGTATGGGGGATCACACTCACTGTAACCTTGAACTCTGGGGCTCAAGCAATCCTTCTGCCTCACCCTCCTGCATGGCTGGGACTATAGGTGCACACCACCACACGCAGCTAATTTTTTTAAATTTTTTTGTAGAGACAGGATCTTGCTATGTTGCCCAGGCTGTTCTGAAACTCCTTGCCTTAAGCAAGCCTCCCACCTCAGCTTCCCAAAGTGCTGGGATTACAGAATTGAGCCACTGTGCCTGGCTAAATTACATTTTTTATGTACTTTTTTAAAAAAAAGCCAAGCAAGAATTCAGTAGCCAGAAAATAAAACTGAAAGTATGAAAAAGGAAAAATAGTGTAATGAAATACAAAATAGATAAATAATATAGAAGTTAATTAAACCAAAAGATGATTTTTTTGAAAGATCAACAAAATTAATAAATCACCAGCAAGACAGAAAAAGGTAGAGATAATACACAAATTACCAATATTAAAAATGTAAAAAAGGACACTACTATAAATACTACAGATATTAAAAGAATAATAATATCATATCATAAACAACGCCATAAAAATAAATTTTAAAACTCAATTAAAAAGAACTCTTTGAAAGATACAAATTACAAAAATTGACACAGGAATAAATTTAAAAATCTGAAAAACCCTATACCTGAAAGAAATTTATTACTAAACACCCACCTACAGAGATAATTCCAGGCCCACATGGCTTCATTGGTAAATGCTATGAAACATTTGATGAAAAAATAATTCCAATATCACACAAACTCATTCAGAAATTAGAGAAGAAAGAAACACTTCCAAGTCATTTTATGAGGTCAGCATTCCACCAGTACCAAAACCAAATAAAAAAATTACAAGGGAAGAAAACCAAAAACTAATATCATCTATTAGTCACAAAAATACCTTAACAAAATATTAGAAAATTGAACCCAGAAATATGAAATAAGGATAATACAGCATGAGTATGTGGCTTTTATCCCAGGGACACAAGGTTAGTTCAATATTTAAAAATCAGTGAATGTAATCCATCACATTAGCAGAATAAAGAAGAAAAAATATATGATCATCTCAATGGATGCATAAACAGCATTTGACAAAAGTCAACACCTGTTCATGACTTTTTAAAAAATTTCAGTAATCCAGGAAAAGAAAACTTCCTCATCTAGCTAGGTTTAACTATGAAATGCCCGATTTCCTTTAGTATTGTTTGACAGTTGATATCTCTGACATTTCACTCTGACACTTCTTGTTTTATGTTTATTGTGAAGGTACATCCTCAGTCTTTCAAACACATATTTTGGCTAGTAATTATCTTTCAAATTTTTTAGAGCAATTTTTGTGAAAGCATGGATAAGTCGAAAATTCGTGTTATTTTCTAATATGAATTCTGTTGTGGAACCAATTCAGGGCAGACAGCGCGAAATATCCATGAAGTGTTTGGGAAGGATGTGGCTAATGAACGCACAGTATGTCAATGGTTTGAGAAGTTCCATTCGGTGGTTTCAATCTTGAAAATGAGCCACATGGGCAACCTGAGACCAAGGTGGATAATGATGAGCAGAAAGCTATAGTGGAAGCAAATCCATCTCAACCTAAGCACGAATTAGCAGCCAGGTTTGACATTACTGTTGCAATAATACTGGACCATTTGAAACAAATTGGCAAGTTAAAGAAGCTGGATAGATGGGTACCACATGAATTAAACAAGCGTCAGAAGAGAAATCATCTGGAAGCTTGTCTTTCTTTGTTTTCACAACATAAAGGCAAACCATTTCTACACCGTATGGTTAAATGTGATGAAAAATGGATTCTTTTTGACAATCACAAGCGTTTGGTACAATAGTTGGATAAAGATGAAGTGCCAAAACACAGTACAAAACCGAATATACATCCAAAAAAACCAATGGTGTCTGTTTGTTGTTCCAGTGCTGGTATTTATCCACTACAGCTTCATGAAAACTGGTCCATCGATTACAGTGAATGTCTACTGCAATCAACTGGAGAAAACGATGAGGATGCTTGTGATTAAGCAGCCAACATTGGTCAATAGTGACAGGCCGATCCTCTTAAAAGACAACACTCAACCACGTATCACACAAACAACACTGTTCAAACTACAGAAACTGGACTTGGAAGCTGGACTCTGTCATCTACCGTATTCACCAGACCTTGCACCAACTGACTACCACCTCTTCCAGGCTTTGGACCACTTCTTGCAAGGGAAAATATTCAATTCTCAACAAACTGTGGAAAACACCTTTAGCGATTTCATCGCCACTTGCTCTCCAAGTTTCTTCACTGCTGGCATAAACAAGCTACCATTAAGATGGCAACACTCTGTCACCAGTTTAGGCACATACTTTGATTAACTGGACTGCTTCTCATTTGAGATATAATAAACTACACTTTTGATTCAAAATCGGATATCTCATATTTAATGACCTAAATAAATAAACAGCATATACAAAAGCCTATGGCTAATAATGGTGAAAGATTGAATGCTTTCCCCCTAAGATCAAGTATAAGGTCAAGAACAAAGTGAGGCTTCTGTTCTCACACTTCTTTTTTGACTTAATACTGAGATCACTACAAGTGCAACAAGACAAGAAAAAGAAGTAAAAGGCATACAGATTATGAAGGAAGAAGTACAAATGTAGTTTTTGCCATTGAAATCATCATGTATACAGAAAATCCTAAGTCATCTTTTAAAGAAAAAACCTACTAGAGCTAATAAGTCAATTTAGCAAGACTGCAAAACACAAGGTCAATGATCATAATTGGAAAATAAATTTAAAAATCAATACTATTTACAAAAAAAATTATATAAGGACAACTTTAACATAATAGGTACAAGACTTCTCTGAAAACTATGAAACTACTGCTAATAAAAATTAAAAGAGGCCAATAAATACAAACATCATGATCATGGATTGAAAAGACTCAGTATCATTACATTAATCTATATTTACGCATGGATTTACAGTAAACTTTTCTATAGAAATTGACAAGCTGGTTATAAAATTCATATGGAAATGTAAAAAACCTAGAGTGACCAAACAATCTTGAAAAAGAAAAATCCTGATTTCAAGACATTATAAAGCTATAATAATCAAAGTTGTATGGAATTGATGTAAAAATAGAGAAATAGATTAATGAAATACAATAGTGAGTCTTGAAATAGACCCCTACTGATATGATCAATTGATTTTCAACCAAGTTTCCCATGCATGTCCCAAAGTGGTTGTACCATCTTATCTTCCCACTAATTACTTTAGAAATTGGTCTGGCTGTTTTTCATAAAGTTAAATATGTGCTTACCCTATGTCTGGATATATCCAGACAATGGAACACTACTTAGAATTAAAAAGGAGCAATCTCCTGATACATTCAACACCCATGAATAAACCTCAAAGAACATCACACCCAGTAAAAGGAACCACACAGAAAAGAGTTAATACAGTCTAATTCTATTTATACAAAGTTCTAGTACAAGCAAAACTAACACAAAGTGAAGGAAATCAGGAGAGTGGTTTCCTGGTGGGAGTCTTGAAAATGTCTGGGGAGGGACATGAGGGATCTTTCTGGGATGATAAAAATGTTCTGTATCTTGGCAGGGTATAGGTTACATGAGTGTATGCATTTGTCAAAACTTACAAATCTGTACACTTAAAATCTGTACATTTCACTGTATGTAAATAATCTCTCAATTTTAAAAATTTTTAAAGGGCTTATTATTTAGCTCAGAAGAAAAAACACAAAAATAAATTATGAGGAAAAAGTTTAGAAACTTGGAGAACAGATCCAGGAGGCTTAAAAATGTGAATAATAAAAATTAAACATGGAAGAGGTAATAATAACTCAAGAAATAAAAGAAGGAATTTCCCCTGAAATAAGAAACAATTCAAGCCTACAATTAAGAGTTAACTGAGAGAATGAGAAGGAGAGAGGGTAGAGAGTAAGAAGGAAGGGAGGAAGGGAGGAAGGAAGAAAGGAAATATACCTAAACATAGCCTAGTAAAAGTCCCAAATTTCAAGGATAAAAAGAAATATATATATATAACAAGAGCAAAGAGCCAAAGAGCAAATTTTTAATAAAGGAAAGGAAAAATATCAGATTGGCACCAGCAACATTGGAAAATAGAAAGAATACAACATTGACAGAATACTGAAAAGTAATGAAATTCAAAAATCCTATACCTAGCCAAGATATCATTCAAAAAACAAATTATTTACAACGGAAAAAATTATATCTTTCACTTGCCAAGCATAATAAAGATGCTTGCAGATATATAAGAATATAGAGAATATATCACCAACATAAGACATATGAGGAAAAAAATATTCAAAATAGTACTCTAACAAAACAACACATGCGTCAGAATGACAACCTTAAGATATGAGAAAATGAAGAGAAGAGGAACACAGGTAAGCAATAAACCTTGTAATACATTTAGTTCAGTGTTTCTCAACTTGGCATTATGGATCAGATAATTATTTGCTGGGGAAGGGAAGAGAAGGGCTGTGTATTTCAGGATGTTTAACAGCATCTCTGGCTCTTACTCACTAGATTCCAGTAGCATCTCCCCTCCCCAGTCCTGAAAATCTAAAATTTCTCCAGACATTGCCAAATGTTCCCCAGGGGGCAAAAGCAGCCCCAAGTTAAGAACCACTGATATAGTTTATAATTATTCATTTAGATAATAACAGATTGACAAAAATTTGTAATGTAAGTGCTAAATAAGCATTCTTGAAATAGAAGAGACATGCTGCTATAAAAAACCTAATAACAATCTGGAACTAAAGTAATAAAATATTTCATCAAAGCCGGGGTATTGGGTGCAGATTGTGAAAACAATAAGAAAAAATAAATAAAATAATTGGCAAGGAAAAGATAAAACAATCTTTTTTCTGATGATACAATTATATATGTAAGAAATATTAGATTCTAGTGAAAAAAACACTAGAATTAATAATGAAATGTATTATGTCTTTTTAACACAGGAAAAACCTATACAAATCAGTAACTTCTCTATAACACCATAACCATCTAGAAATGGAAATGGGGAGCAAACTCTTTATAATTGTAAAATATAATTGATAAAATATAAGCTAAATATTTAAAAGCACATTTAACAAAGACCATGTAAGACCTATGTGAAGAAAACTTCAAAATCTTACAGAAGAACAAAGGCAGTTTTACTGTGAAACTAAAAATAAAAAGTAAAAAAAAAAAAAAACTTCCTTAGTTTCAGGGCTCTGCATCTGCCCTGTGGTAGGCTGAGTAATGCTCCCCCACAAAGATGTCCATATCCTTATCTCCAGAACTTGTCAATATGTTACCTGACATGGTAAGAAAGATCTTAAAACTGAAAGTAGACTTACCATTCAATCCAGCAATCCCACTACTGGGAGTCTACCCAAAGGAAAAGAAGTCATTATATAAAAAGAGACACCTTCACTTATATGTTTGACATAGCACAATTCACAACTGCAAAGATATGGAACCAACCTAAGTGCCCATGAACTGATGAGTAGATAAAGAAAATGTGGTATATAAATACCGTGGAACACTACTCAGCCATAAAAAAATGGATGAAATAATGTCTTTTGCAGCAACATGGATGGAACTGGAGACCGTTATCCTAAGTGAAGTAACTCAGGAACAGAAAAACAAATACCACATATTATCACTTTTAAGTGGGAGCTAAGCGATGGGTATGCATGGTCATACAGAATGGTATTAACGAACACTGGAGACTCAGAAGGAGGGTGGTGGGAGGTGAAGGATGAAAAATTACCTATCAGGTACAATGTACACTATTTGGTTGACAGGTACACTAAAAGCCCTGACTTCACCATTATACAATTTATCCATGTAACAAAAAAACATTTGTACCCCCTAAATCTATTGAAATAAATTTTAAAAAATTAAAGTTCTTGAGATGAGGAATTATCCTGTGGCCCATTTGTAATCATAGGGACCTTTATAAAAGGGATGCAGGAGGATTAGAGTCAGAAAGATTGGAAGATGGTGTCTTTAAAGACAGAAGAAGGGGACCACAAGCCAAGGATACAGACAGCCCTTAGAAGCTGCAAACGGCAAAGAAATGGATTCTCCCATAGAGCGCCCCCAGAACTGTAAGATGGTAACTTTGTGTTGGTTTAAGCAAACAAGTTGGTGGTAATTTATTACTGCAGCAATAAAAAACTAATACAAACCCCTTCCAAACTCCTGGATTGGATTCACATGGTAATATCATTTTGTAAAATTTATAAAGGTAATGTATTTTAACCACAATCAGTTAAGGCCTCTGTCTCTTTTCACTCCAGCTTCTCCATTTTTCTCACATTGAGTGGTGCTAAAGTGGCTACAGGCATTTTAGGGATTCTGCCACAGGAAAGTTGAGTCAGGGACATATTCACTTTTGGTTTCATTGTGGTCATTTGTGGTCATTTCTACAAGTTATTTCTAGCCATCCCACTGTAGGAGAAGCTTTCAGAAATAGTTCCACCCCACATTGTACTGACTCACCCAATAAAGGCACAGGAGCAGAGGTCACATTGCATGATGAACGTGTCCTACAGCTCACACACTGGAAATATCTGGGCATTAGAAGAGAAAAATGTTTGAAGCCACACATGGAGCCTGAAGTTAGTCTGATGGAAACCCATAAAACTATAAGAAGGAAGATTCAGTGCCCATTGGTTATTAGTCAAAACTATCAATAACTTTTTAATAATAAATGCTCAATTAATCTTGCTAAAAGTGAAGAGTCATTTGCCTGCTTCTGATGAACAATCCTCTCTTACTATCAAATCCTGGAATTATAAGCATGGTTAGTAAAATTTTTGCAAATAGATAATTATGTGTAATTGAAATAAGCACAAGGTTTACCTTGTTTTCAAGCCCTTGGTTACTAGATCTGTGTATTCTAGTCATGCAAGAACAGTACCATATATTGTCAGTGGTCCCCCTCCATCTTCAAAGCCAGTAATGATGGGATTAGTCCTCACATCACATCACTCCAACCTACTGTTCTGTCTTCTTCTTGCACTTTAAAGGATCCTTATGATTACATCAGGCCCACCTGGATAAACCAGGAAACTCTCCCATCTCAAGTCCTTAACTTAATCATATTTTCAAAGTCTCTTTTGCCATATAAGATAACATATTCACAGGTTCCAGGGATTAAGACATGGACATTTTAAGAAGGCCATTATTCTGCCTACCCCACCAGTTGATGGCACAACCACAAAAAAAGGAATATTACACATTTCTTTAAAACACAGTAATTTGACTATACATACTTAATGAGATATATCCTAGGGATGAAAAAGAACTATAAAAAAATTTGAAACTGTTTTCAGTGGTCACATTATTGGTAGTACTATTGGTATTGTTATTGTATGTATATTGTGGGAAAAACACAAATAAATAATTAGATTGCTGAGGTAGAGAACAGGGATTTCAGCATGAGAGAAAAGAGATACAAATTTAACACACTGACTGCCATGTGAGTTGTATTTAACTCAGACTAGTTTTAAGCCCAGGGCTTCATGAAGCAAAACATTGCAGTTAGTTCCTGAAAATCTTACTTGTTGATGTTCTTATTGTTACAATTAATACTGACAATTTAATTCTAAAAACATGGATTGCGTTGCATATAACTCATGCACAGAAAACAAAAAATAACAAATTAGAAAGGGTCATTTTGTTTTAATAAAACACCGTGGCCCCAGGGAAAAAAAAAATTTTTCCAATGTGGCAGTCAATGTGTTAATAATGAAGATGGTTAAATAAAAACTCTGGCGTTCTGCATTGGAATTAGAAGTATTAATACATACAAATTCACGATGTATTTTATTTTATAATCTTATTATATGTGTGTGTAAAATTCCCTAGAACAATCCCCTAAAAGAACCAATCCAGTATCAATGAGGACCTTTAGCATCCAGATTGTGGTTTCTAATTTCCATTTCCACTAAAATGAAGCAGAACTCATTAGAGAACATGTAAAAGGTGGGAAATGAAATTTCGATGAACCATTTAGAACTCAAGATGAAGCTAAAATTTTATTATACAAGAAAGGAAAAAATGCTATCAAAGACTAGTGGAGGCCGGGCGCGGTGGCTCATGCCTATAATCCTAACTCTCTGGGAGGCCGAGGCAGGCAGATTGTTTGAGCTCAGAAGTTCGAAACCAGCCTGAGCAAGAGCGAGACCCTGTCTCTACTAAAATTAGAAAGAAATTAATTGGACAACTAAAAATATATAGAAAAAATTAGCCAGGCATGGTGGCACATGCCTGTAGTCCCAGCTACTCGGGAGGCTGAGGCAGGAGGATTGCTTGAGCCCAGGAGTTTGAGGTTGCTGTGAGCTAGGATGATGCCACGGCACTCTAGCCTGGACAACACAGTGAGACTCTGTCTCAAAAAACTAAAAAATAAAAATAAAAATAAATAAAAAAAATAATAATAATAAAAAAAAAGACTAGTGGAGTCCTGTCAAAAGCAGTCAAGATTTACATTGAATGGGCCATCATGAGCCAAAAATGGAACATTTTGATAATAACTACAATGGATTAAAATACATCAAATATGTTTAAATCCATGAGTTTATAATGATAAAAGAAAACACCTCATTGGTCACCTTTGGAAAATATTGGGAAGCAACTCATTATTTTTAAAACTGAAAATTAAAGGGAAATGATTAATTTACCTTGTTGTAACCCAATAGGGAAGGTATACTTCTTATAAGTATTTGAGGTAATAAATGATGTGATAGAATTTTTAAATCTCATTTTGCGAAATCTAATGAATCAATGGTTCTTGACAATAATCTTGGCTAATAAAGAAAGACAAAATAGACATATCTTTTGGCTGAAAAAGAGAGACAATAAGATATTACAGAGGTATCTATAAAGTAGTTTGCACAAAAATCTAGCCTGATTCTGATAAAGCCCCTAGATTTATCAATGGATGGATAAATGAGAATTTGTTATATTATTATGTTAAATTTGAAATTTCCTAAAATAAAAAACTTTAAATTTTAAAAATACTTTTAAAAAAAAAGGAGGGGAAAGAAGGCAAAAAAATGTCCATAATCTATTAAAATGTAGTTCTTTCCTTTTAAACCTTTTGTGTCTGTTTACAATACTTTTTTTTATCATATGTGAATGGTTCCCATAAAATCTCCAAAATAAGCACTGTCACATAGAATCAAAAGAGAACACCCATACTATATAAAGTATAGGAACAGCTTCCCTGTCTGCCAGAAAAATCACAAGTTCAAAGCAGGACCTTTATTTTCAACTTATCATTATGATTCTGATACTGCATATGTCTTCAGGATCAGAAAAGAAAAATGTGTACTTCAGTAGGTGGACAAGAAAGTGGAACTGACTGTAGTGAAAGAGGTAACAGTAAGTATAGAAGAATACTTAAAACTTTCTAATTTCTAACCCTTTACTATAGCTAACCCAAGTAAATGTGAACTAAGGTATCTAGCTCTTCTGATACAATGTCTCGACAAAAGTCGTCCTTGCATCCTTAGGTGTCTGCAGTGCTCCTTTAATTTTACAAAAAAGATAAGGCGGTGTAACAGAAAAGGAATGAAATAATGATAAACTCTCTCAAGTTTCTTAAATACATAAGAGGTAAGCAGCTAAGATGCAATGAAAGGATATGAGTGGGAAGTTTGTGACCCATGAAGTTGATACTGCAGGAAGCTTGAATGAAAAGTTGAAAGGCTTTATGAGTAGGCCAGACTAGATAGATAGTGAGGCAATTAGAATCATTCATTGCTGCCAAGGCATCAGGCCAACGTGAATTACAACCCAAACTGAATGAAGCAGAATAGAAAATAGAAAAGCCTTTAATGAAAATGTTGGAGAACTCACAAGGGATGGGGAAAGTGCCAAATAACTGGAAGATGGCTAAGTAAACTAAAAGGTCTATTCTCCCATCAATGCATAAGGGATTTACAAGTTTAACTCTCATTGCTGTTAATAGGAATTCTACGTGTGATCCAAGGGTGTATTCATGGAGAAAATGCATCTATTAGTGTCTCGATTGGCCTCTCTTGAGCCAACTCTGGCAAAAGCTCCAAATTGTGTGGTAGTTTGGTGACAGGGACTAACAGGGGCTAGAATGAAAACCACCAGCTTAGCTTCACCTTGTAATCCTCTGATAGTACAAGATCCCTTATCAGCAAAGCGGAAAATACATTCTAATCTTTCATAACATTTAATTTTGGAAACTAACTTTCAGCAAATTAAAGTAAAAGAAAAAGAGAAAAGGCAGAGATTCCTGTTCAATTGAAAAGACTATCTTTAGCAGATAAAAGCATACTTTTAAATCCTTTTGCTAATTTATTTAAGTAATAACTATCACAGCCCCTAATATGTCCAGACATATATCAGATGCTTTACTAAGGATTCTACTTAATCATTACAACTAGTTTATGAAGTAAATAGTATTATCCCTATTTCACAGATAAAGAAATTGAAACTAGGACACTAAGAAATTTTCCCAGGGTCACACAGCTTGAAAGTGGCAAATTCAAATCCAGGTCCATCTAGCTCCAAAGTCCATGATCTTTCCTCAACACCTCACTGCCTACCTATGATAAAATAGCCACCCCTGTCCTCCACTAGGACACTTAAACTTAATATAATTCACTCCCCAATCCAATGTGCATTTTCAAAAGTACCAAATCTCCTTATACATTTATGTTTGCATACTTTCTGACATGGTAAAATTGTTTTCTAACAGCATCCCTCCCCAAAAAAGAAAAATGTGATATAATAATTTTTGTAAAATGATTAAATTAATATTTTATCTAAAATACATAAAGAACATTCATTGAGCAAACATTTATTGAATCATTCATGTACCAAGGTCTGTAGCAGACAATATGAAGACAAATAGAGCCCCTGCTTTCAAAATCAATCTGGTAAGATGGTAGTCTAGTAAGTAAGATAGTCTTCTTCTTCCCAGCAGAACAAATGGACATAAGCAACTCTTTAAAACAGTCTCCAGCTGGGCATGGTTCTGCATGCCTGTAGCCCGGGCTACTCCAGAAGCTGAGGCAAGAGGATCGCTTGAACCCAGGAGTTCAAGACCAGCCTGGACAACGGGCTACACATTGAGACCTAGTCTCTAAAAAAAACGAACCAAACAAACAAACAAAAAAAAACAAAACAAACAAAAAAAAAAACCAGTCTGCTCTATGATTCAAAAAAGGTAGTGCAAAGTGCGGTAGAGACACATTACTCCACTTGTGACTATTGGTTTCTTAATAATATTAGCAATTTTTATTGCTCTAATTCACTATCTTTATGATACATTTTTTAAAAAATGTCAACAAAGCTTTACTGAAGGCTAAACAATATTTTATTTATAGCACGATCTTCCTTCTCCAAATCCCTCTAAAATATGTACAAGGTAAGCATCATTATACCCAAATTGTTGGCAGAGAAACAGTGACTCAACATAATTAAACTACTTAGACAACTCAGAAGTGACTCCCAGTGCCACATTTTATTTCCCTCATATAAAAATAATTGTTCTACAAAAATCTTACTTAATGCAAAGTAATACAGGCTTTAAAGACTGCTCAAATTAGCTTAATGCCTCAAGAACCAGTTTGAACAAGTTATGTCAAATACTCTGAACACTCTTAGTTCAACCAAACAGCAAAACAATTTCTGAAACCATAGGTAGATGCTGGATAATGCTTTCATTTGAGTTAATTAAAAGTATTTGATCCACTATGGTGCATCTCAGTGTAAAATCTTTAAAAGGAAAGAATCAATTAATCCATACAAGTTTCAGATAACATCTAATCTAAATGTCAGAGCTTGTGACCAGATTTAATCAAGCTCTATTATTTATTGACCTATCCAAAAAAAGGGAGTTTTCTGTTTTGTTTTGTTTTTATTTTCTCCTACAATGGTACTTGAGTAATGGATAAGCTGTCAAAACCAGCATCAATTCCCATTATATAATGATTTGAAATTTTTCTGAACACTAAGTAGGAATAGAGTAAGTCAGAATTATTTCATTCAAAATGCCTAATGTCAGTTTAAGAGAACTGAAAATGCAGGTTCTTGGAGAAGGGGACAGATAAATTTGACCCCTTGTTTTCTTAATGCCAGCTACTTGGGAATGTTAAACACAAATGAAGCAACTTCTATGACTTTTGATAGTTACACACTTCTGCACAGCCACTCCTCATTGGGTTACTGCCAACACCATGGCTAGCTTTATGCATAAGCCCAGGAGGCACCGTCTGTGTAATGCGAGCCTAGGGATATCAGAAAGGCTCCAGGACCAAAATTTCTTCCCACCCTGTCTGCTGATTCCTATGGCAAGCATTTCATCCTTTTAGCTCAATGGTCCTCAACTCTGACTAATTATTAGAATTATATGGGCACTTCTTAAAAACACCAATGCCCTAGCTTCAGCCCCAGAGATTCTTATATTAGCCTGGGCATCTAGGGTTTTTTTGGTCTTGTTTTTGTTTGTTGTGTTTTGAAGCACATACAGGTGATTCTAATAGGCAGCTACAGTTAGGAATCACTGGTAAGATATTCAAGCAAATTTGAATAGATACAGGAGAAAGCAAGAGGATATGAGGTTACTGAAAAAAGACTAGAGAAGCATTATATAAAATAGAGACACGGTGGGAGGCTAGGGTAGTCAAAAGCAAGACTTACAATTTTGCCTTTGGCCAACAGTGTAAACCTACAACTTGTTCAGAGTGACAGTGTCCAGATGGGAGGAGAGGGGAGCAGTGCTACTGGAAAAAAATGTGTAAAGATCTAGTTTCCGATTATTTTACCACCATGGTCACAGAAATTAGTTTTTTAGAGTTTGTCTCACAAACAGCTTCAACGAGTTTTTTTATATTAATAAGGTATGAAATAAACTATTAAAGATAATTACTAATGTTGAAGTATTCACTCCCTGTTACAGCCTTATTTAAAAGTTGAGACCACAAAATAAAAGGCCATTCATAAAAACACATAAATAAACATTTTTAAAGTATGGGGACAAAAATTTCTCAATTTGACTTAGCTATATTTCACTGATACCCTAAAAATAAGCCAAATAAGTAAAAAAGAAATTCTATTACTATTTTTCTTTTTTATATGTCCTATTTGTTTCCCTTTTTGAAGAAATTGCTCCTTTTCTAAGAAAAATAAAAGATTTACATTTTGACATTAATAATATAAAGCACATAAAATAAATGTTCAACTTTAGGATAAAAACTATTACAGAAAAACTTAAATTCTAAGCTTACATATTCAATAATTAAGCCTACCATGTGTTCCATATAAGTATTTTAGTTGATTCTGTGTTTCAATAAAACACCAAAAAACTATTAAAACTTTTCATTTTAGTAATCTCTTTCAGAGGTTCTGACCACTATTATTGGCCATGTTTCCACATGAATTTAACAACCTTCTGATTAATTCTAAAAGTAATGTTCTTTCTTTTACAATGTGCACTGTTATTGGTAAAAGTAATTTTTTCTAATTCAAAATAATGATTTTACCAGATATATTTTATTTCTGTAGTACAAAGGAAGTTGTACCATGAAAATGTCACTGAGGCACTGATAATTCTGAACAAAGGGTGAATTTCAGTTCATTGTCTATAAAACAACTTATATAGCTTAAACTGTTTTTAATTCTGAAATAGTTCCACTTATTAGGAGCTATAAAGAACCATGAGAGGCCAGATGCAGTGGCTCACACCTGTAATCCTAGCACTCTGGGAGGCTGAGGTGGGAGGATCGCTTGAGGTCAGGAGTTTGAGACCAGCCTGAGTAAGAGCAAGACCCCGTCACTACTAAAAATAGAAAAATTAGCCAGGCATGGTGGTGCATGCCGGTAGTCCCAGCTACTTGGGAGGCTGAAGCAGGAGGATTGCTTGAGCCCAGGGGTTTGAGGTTGCTGTGAGCTAGGCTGATGCCATGGCACTCTAGCCTGTGTGACAGAGCGAGACTGTCTCGAAAAGAACCATGAAAGACCAACAAAGAGGAAATATTTGGCAGATTCACAAACAACATACTTTTCTATAATTATACTTGGAGGAAATAATGAATATTGTATACCTGAAATAAAAGCCTAATTCTTTTTTGAAAAAAAAAAAGCAAATTATCCATTTGTTCTGTTCACATTTACATTGTTAAATAAACTAAACTTAAGTTCTAAAGTATCCATTGCAAATTTACTTTCTTCCTCACGTTCTCAAATTCTATTTTCTCCAGTTTTTTCTTCATACTGCTTTTTGTAGTAAGCGCCCTGAAAGAGAGATCTGGTAATATCATTTATCTTAATACTTAACACTACTGCTACTAATAGTCATTACGCTGAAACCAGATTGCCTGAGTTCACATCTTGGCTCAATTACTATTTACTGTGTCCTCAGGCAAGTTACTTAACCTGCCTATACTTCAGTTCCTGCATCTGCAAAATGGAAATATAATAGTATCCATCTCATAGGATTGTTATGAGTATTAAATTAGTTAATATACGTTCTAAAAAGTTAGAATAGTGTCACAAAGGAAGTATTCAATAAGTATTTGTTGTTAATATTATCACTATAATGCCTTGGGTATTTCCAAAAAAAATCAGCCTTTTTCCAGAGTTGCCATGGTGTCTGAGATACTATTTTTGCTTGTTTTTTTTTTTAATCTGAATATTAGTTGATTCTTACATACACAATTTGAATTTCAAATCTTTTTTATGACAAACTAAACCTAAGTGCACTGGTTTGAAGTAAGGATTGGATGCATGGTAATAATAGTTTGAACGGAGGCAGATTTTAAACTATGAAATTAAAGTGCCGCAGGGATTCTAGGTCATCTCCATTTTTTCCCTCTCTTCCCAATCTCTACCCCCACCATGTCACACCTATACCAGGCAGCTTCATTCTTCTAAGACTAAATGACACTATGTTTGACTTTTCAATAAAAGTAGATTTCATGCCTTCCTAACTAAAAATTTGCAGCAATAGTGTAGTGAGGAGACCATGGTCTCAGTCAAGGCAAATCTGGAGTTAAATTCTTGTTCTAACATTTACTAGTTGTATAACCATGGGAAAGTTTACATAGCTTGAACTTTCTGTGCCTCAGTCTCCTTATCTATAAAATGAAGTTGATACTTATCTTGCAGGGTTGTTGTAGAGAGTAAGTTATAAGCTTTATAAAGTGTCAGGAATAACGTAGCTTAATGTCAGATAAACATGCACACAGATAATTTTTCTAAGAATTATGTTATATAATCATAAGAGTGAAGCATTGCATGAGAAAGCAAATAAGAACTAATTTAAGAAGTTTCAGGCCGGGCGCGGTGGCTCATGCCTGTAATCCTAGCTCTCTGGGAGGCCGAGGCGGGCGGATTGTTTGAGCTCAGGAGTTCGAAACCAGCCTGAGCAAGTGTGAGATCCCGTCTCTACTAAAATCAGAAAGAAATTAATTGGACAACTAAAAATATATAGAAAAAATTAGCCGGGCATGGTGGCACATGCCTGTAGTCCCAGCTACTCGGGAGGCTGAGGCAGGAGGATTGCTTGAGCCCAGGAGTTTGAGGTTGCTGTGAGCTAGGATGACGCCACGGCACTCTAGCCTGGGCAACACAGTGAGACTCTGTCTCAAAAAAAAAAAAAAAAAAGAAGTTTCAAGTTGCTATTTAGAATAAAAAAGTAATTGATGATATAATTCACTTAAATATTTTTAAGATAATCCTATACTCTGATTTCTGAATCTAACAGATAAAAATGTGGCTTTGACTTTCATTTTGACTTCAATTTAAATATTTTCTGATGAGGAATAAATTTGTTAAAGCCAACATTTACAATTTGCTTATCAAACCACTTTATTATAGATAGGCAGATGGTAATTAGTATGTAGTCCTACATAGAGGTAGTAATGTCTAAGAACAAAGGTTCTTAGATTATTACCAGCTAAGAAAGAATGCATTAAAACAAAACGAAATAGGTAATTATCTGTTTGCTTATTTTGTGTAAGTCCCTGAGATTTATTCTAGTGAGACCAATAAGCAGAGAGAATGAAATAAAAAAGGCAGAAGGCCAAAGTATCATAAATGCTGTTGAAGTATTTGATAAAAGCTATCCACTTGAGGTTCATTGCAACACATTTGGAAAAATGATCTTCCCTTATTTAGACACAAGCAATAGCAAACCAAATATTCTGGAAAAGATGTGATACTGTTATACAACACACAGATCCATATTTATTTTATTATTGCTACCTATGTGGCCTATCATGTTAGTAGGAAACCTGATTTGATGTACATGATATAATATTTGGAAGCTGCTCTGATTATTCTATCCTAATTAGCAGGATGTCTGGTAAAAGTCAGCAAACAACGAAATCCCTCAGTTTGGTATGAAAAACTAAGTCTTAAATCTCCATAATATTTTTAAAACAAACAAACTAGGACATGAATTTTTTTTCCCTGGATTCATCTTTTTCAAAAATTTCCAAGATTCTTCCAGTCGATACATAAGATAGGGCACATATTGTCAAGGATAAGTTGTTAAAGTGAATATGAAATGTGCTTCTCAAAATATCGTTTACACATTTACCAGATGGTAAAATAAACATGTAAATTGTTATCAAGTATACACCAAGTTTGTATTAAAATTTTGCACACTGTAAGAAGGGTGTAAAAATTATCACATATTGTATTACTTGTTCACTTAATAGTTTATTAGCATTTCATAAATATTTTCTTTAAGAAAAATATTATTTAAATGGTCAGAGGACTCATACGCTGCTGATCAGAATGAAAGAAGCGATAAACTTCATTAGAAAATGCAGAATAACCAATTCTCTTTTATCCATTCATTAGTTGAAGGTAAAAAGAAAATTTAAAAAAACAACAAAAATTCCAATTAATCCATAAATTAGCATAGTTAATACCTTTGTGAAATGTAGCATTAAGAAAGCTAATTTGATGGTCATGCACACTTTTATATTGAGGATTATCCAGAACACTCCAGGTTATACAGAGTCCTCTGCTCATCATTGTTAACAACTGTTACAATAATTTTAAATCTTAAAGAATGTTGACAAAAAAATAAGAAAATTAAATCTCTGTAAAGTTTATATCTTCTCAATTTGATCTGTGTTCATACTTCATAGACAAAGTTTTTAAACATCAATAGGAACACTTTGTAGCACCTCCAATCTCCTTTTGGATTTAATCACAAGTTTTAATGCACAGAGCTGGCATAAATGGCTTTAGTCATCTGCCACATGTCATTGCTCTCTGGCTATGTGACCAGATTTATCTGCAACATGATCATGAAAAAGTACTATTACTACAATAGAATATTTAAGGCAGAATTTCTGGAATAAATCTACCTTTAGAATGAATCAATGAGCCAATCGCCAAAGCTTATCTCAGGAACACATGATCATTATAAAAGAAAATGTTATAAAATTTAATGAATTTTTTTTAACTTTTCCAGCAGAATGACTATTTTGGCTTAGGAGATCCTACAAGTCAGGAACAGAGCCCAGAGCATCTAGTCCAAGTGTTAAATTTCTTTGAAGTCTCATATTTTAAAAGAAATCCATAGAGAAAGGATCAATGAATCACAACAGGAAAGTTCTCAGGTCTCAGAGGCGGCTTAATTTATTATAATGCTTGCTCAGCTCATGGAAATCAATAAACAATATAAAAAAATGAAGTTCAAAGACCTGTCTGCTCCAGCCAAGAAACCTGGAACCGAAAACCTTGGGCCTTTAGCATTTCGTATATCAAATTCAGGATTTATTGTCTTCCTAGAATAAAGCAGGGTATTCATTAGTCCATTGAGTAATCTAGGGGTTTTCATCTAGTGTCTCCTGAAAAACAGGGGCACTAAAATCACTTAGGAGAGTATTTTTCTACGCTGTGCTCCTAATAACCTAGATATTGTTGGAGGCACCTCAGGAGTCACTGGAAGAAATGGGGTAGAAAGGCTCAGTGACCAGAAGTCCAGGGACCTCGCCTTGCTTCAACAGAGCAGCTCCACATTTACATGTTCTATATTATGAATATAAATGCATTTTGATAAAGAGTTCTGTTATTTAAAAATGTTTTGGCCGGGCGTGGTGGCTCACGCCTGTAATCCTAGCTATCTGGGAGGCCGAGGAGGGCAGATTGTTTGAGCTCAGGAGTTCGAAACCAGCCTAAGCAAGAGCGAGACCCCATCTCTACTAAAAATAGAAAGAAATTAGCCAAACAACTAAAAAAAAAAAAAATTAGCTGGGCATGGTGGCGCATGCCTGTAGTCCCAGCTACTCAGGAGGCTGAGGCAGGAGGATCGCTTGAGCCCAGGAGTTTGAGGTTGCTGTGAGCTAGGATGACGCCACAGCACTCTAGCCGGGGCAACACAGTGAGATTCTGTCTCAAAAAAAAAAAAAAAATGTTTTAAGCCTGAAGACCACCATCCTCCTTGGGAACCGTAGGTCGAAAATTCACGATCTTGTTAGTGCTTCTTTCTTTTAAATGTATTATATAAAACATGAATTAGCCTCTGTTCTCTTCCATTCATCTACCAATTAAGAGAGCAGTGTAAATTATGTGGTGACAGAAAAAAACTCATGCCTGTAACTTTAAAATGTGACTTTTTTTAAATGTTGGTGTGGATGCGGAGAGATAGGAACACTCATACACTGCTGGTGGGATTGCAAACTAGTGCAACCTCTATGGAAAGCAATATGGAGATACCTTAAAGAAATACAAGTAGAATTACCATTTGATCCAGCAATCCCATTACTGGGCATCTACCCAAAAGAATAAAAGACACTCTATAAAAAAGACATCTGCACCCGAATGTTTATAGCAGCACAATTCACAATTGCAAAGATGTGGAAACAACCCAAGTGCCCATCAATACATGAATGGATTAATAAAATGTGTTATATGTATACCGTGGAGTACTATTTGGCTTTAAGAAACAATAGTGATATAGCACCTCTTGTATTTTCCTGGATAGAGCTAGAACGCATTCTACTAAGTGAAGTATCCCAAGAATGGAAAAACAAGCACTACATGTACTCACCATCAAATTGGTATTAACTAATCAGCACATAAGTGCACATATAAGAATAACATTTATTGGATGTCAGGCAGGGGGGACGGGGGAGGAGGGGACGGGTATATGCACACACAAAGAGTGCGATGCGCACCATCGGGGTGATGGACACGCCTGAAGCTCGGACTGCGGGGAGGAGGGGGGGAGCGGCAAGGGCAACATACGTAACCTAAACATCTGTACCCCCATAATATGCTGAAATAAAAAAAAAAAAAGATCACCATGTCCAAAAAAATAAATAAATAAATAAAATGTGACTTTTTTTAATGAAAAGTAAAGTGTGTAAGAAACAAGTTACGCTGAAGTTATTTAAGGTAATGTAATAGTTTGCTTACAACCTGGAAAGGAAAAAGAAAGAGAAGTGGGTGTTAACTAAATTCTACTCTATGATACCTTTTGATTTATGTATGTGACAATTCTATCAGAACATTTGAATAAATAAATAATTAGCCTTCCTTTTTCTTATATATTGATGGTTTGGTTGAGCAGTGAAGAGAGATTTTATGTCCTGTAATAGGTTGTTGGCTCATCTAGTAATAAAATTTGTATAGTACTTCCCAATATGAAAAGTGTTTTCATATACATTATTTAATAATGAAACAGAATGTGTTCATTTTTATTAATAAGAAAGAAACCATATAAAGTCTACATTCTACCTTCATATTTTTCAACTTGTTTAAAATGAAAATAACATGTATTCCTCCCAAATCCTTACATAAAATTAACAATCTAGAAAAACAATCTAAAAAAAAAAACCTATATTATTCCTATAAATTTTCTCTTATACCATCCCATCCCATGATTACACATCCCCCAGAGTTATATGGTGCCTGGTTCAGTGATATCTTTCTGTTTTAGATGCAAATTTCTAATTTTATCAGTATGATCGAATTTTTAATTATGTCAAGACTGACATAGTTGGAACTAGTGAGAGGATGGGGAAACAAATTTCCATATACTTATGGAGTAATTGTAAATTGATACAACCTTTAGCCCAGAAATTCCACTTTCAGGAACTCATCTTATAGACATCTAACACAAGTATACAGTACAGAGATAAATGTACAGTGTAGCATTTTTACAACAGCAAAACCTAGAAACAATTACACATACATGAATAAGGGACTAGTTAAGTTAGGTATTGTTTATCCATGCAATGCAATAGTGAAGATGTTAAAAAGAATGTGATCAATGTGTACTGAGTTAGAAATATAGCCTAAATATATTAAGTGGGCAATATAAGTTACACAACAATACACATGATTTCTTCTAATGGAATTCATAGTAAAATTCAATGAAATTTAATCAAACTGAGTTATTTCAATTTGATCAGAAGCCAATTTGTCTTAACATTCAAAGTGTTCCATTATATGGCACTCAGCCTTTCTAACCTTCCCTCCTTTTACCTCTTCTACACACTTCATTTCCCAAGCATTAAAACTATTACCTATTTCTCAAATAGGACTCTGTTTCCCTACCTCCTAGACTTTGCCTATGACTTTTTTTTCTGTCCAGAATGCCTTTCCACTCTCTGGATTTCTGTAAGTCCATCCTCAACAAGCATCATATCCAAAAAGTCTTCCATGATTCCCTCAGCTATACATAATCGCACCCTCCTCTATGCTTCTAAAGGATTTTTCCTGTGCTTCTATTCTAGAACTCACAATTCTCACCACTTTTTATCTTGTAAGATAGCCTTTTCACAAACCACAAAGAATCCATATTTAATTCATCCTACAATCTCCATTATGCCTTATATAAAACACCTCAATCACAGCAATCAACAAAGGCTTGCTAAATTAAAATAATGAAATCCATATAGGACATTCTTGTCATATCAGTTTATCTTAGATAAAGGATCCTCAATCTTTTGAAGAGAAGCTACTTTTCATTTATCAAAGTTGTGAGAGCAACAGAGGCAGAAAGAGAGAAAGGAAATTCATCTAAACCACAATAACCCTAAACAGAACTATGAAATGGGGGTATAATACTGTCCATTATTACTCTTCTCTCAACTGGCAATCCACAGGAAAAAAGAGGAGTGGTCAGACAACCAGTTTGGAGATCTATCAGGGAGACTTTTTAATTAATGGCAGAGAAATCCTGAGCTTTGGTTCAGGTATTCCTATCTTACACAGTTCACTTTGGTAAACACATATTCACTAGGATGTCTATGAAATGAACTATCACAATGTTGCTTGCAGTTTGTAAAAAAAATAAACTAAAACCTTTTCATTTAATTATAATTTAAGACTCCGAAAAATAAGAGTAAATAAAATCCATTAGTGCAAAGATCTCATTTTAGAAATATTTCGATCCTCCTCTTGCCAAACTGTATTCACTGATAAACAGATTTCATATTTACCATAAACTTCTCTTTTTTTGTTATCTAGTAAAAATAAGAAGTAATCAAAAGATTGGCAGATGGACGCAAGTGAGAAGCAATATGCAGAAATAGTTCAGAAATAGGAAATGCATAAATAATAAAAAGTGGACTATATATCATTTTTCGAAAGAATGTTAATTGACAAAACAAATAAATTATATTGATTATTCAAATAAAACTTGGGGATCTCAAAAAATTCTAACACAATCTTACTTCACTCTCTTAAAAGGTTCAATACAGTATGATTAGGATAATAAAATCTAGTTTCAAAAAATATATAAAATCCGAAACAAGGAATAAACTAAAAACGGTGCATTTGTTCTCTAATCCTTTTACCATTTTTCAATCTGGGAACACTTCTAAATTTAGGAGTGAGCTATAATAAGCCATGATCATATGACTGCCTAGTTTCTTGAACATTAATAAATACTTAATTCTAACACAGATGAAATATTGCATGTGGAGAGGTGGGTAATAAGTGGTGTAAAAATTAAGTAGAATCAATAACTAAATTTTCTTCTTGTTGGAACTCTTATATTTGTAAGTCCCAGCACCTGCATATTTCTAAAGACTATACAAGCTAAATTGTTCACACAAAATAAAAACTATATGACTTTTCTAATACTTTAAGCTTAGCAATTCTGATACTTTAAGCTTCCCAATATATTTAACCAAGCTTTTTCCTTTTATCCGTTTGAGTTTTAACCATTTTGAGTCCTAGAACTGGTGAATTTTCATATTCTAAATTATATTTCTCAGCCAATTAACTTATCTCATTTCATCTTATCTTCTAGTTATGGTATAATGAATGGTTCCACATACAAAAATTATATAAAACACAAACACAACCAATTAAAATTAACTTACTATTCCTAGGGATGATAAGAGCAAATAATAAGCCTCCACACTTCAGTGAATTCTGAATCTGAATAAAACAAGAATGCAAAGTTTCTATGATATTTCTATTATAATATACTGAATACAACAACTTCTCAAATATGTAAATTAATTTGTGACTCAGTTTGCTGGGTAATGTTCACATCATGACTCAAATGGATGCAACCACTTAAAAATGAATGACTTGGGAGGTTGCCATGGACTATGAAGCTATCTAAGTAAACTGCTTGTATCTGGCCTATATTGAGAGGAAGAAATTTTTCCATATTTAGAGGTAATCCCTCTATAACTGAATTGAAATACGGTATATGGCTGGCATTGCTTCTACTGACTTTCTACCCTTAGAATTCTGTATTTGTTCTATGGATCAGAACTATTCTGGATACGCTGGCATTTATTCTTTTGAGAATGACATCAGATGTCAAACATGCAATACTTCCAGATAACCTTCCAGTTTCAGTCTATCCAGATAAAGGCTGCCTTATGAACGACTGTAGAGTTTCCAGAGATAGCACTAATCATCATGTTTTATCATGATAAGCTAAAGGAAGAGTACAAAAAATTACAATGACCTCAGGTCACTTTTCTCTTATACTCAAGGGAATAAACTGCCTGTTCTAAAAGGTGACCATACTGTCACAACGTTTTAAAAAGATAGAAAGTTATTTGAAAATAGTTATTTTAAAATCTATGCATTTATTTTTATTTTTAAGAAAGTCACCATTACCACAGTCCGGACCTAGGCATGAAATTATAATGGACAGATGCAGCTTGCCACCATTAATAGCTATTAAACCAGTGGTCCCCAACCTTTTTGGCACCTAGGGACCAGTTTCTTGGAAGACAATTTTTCCACAGACCAGGGGCACAGGGAGATGGTTTCAGGATGATTCAAGTGTATTATGTTTATTATGCAGTCAAACCTCTCTGCTAATGATAATCTGTATTTGTAGCTGCTCCCCAGCACTAGCATCACTGCCTGAGCTCCACCTCAGATCATCAGGCATTAGATTCTCAAAAGCCCAACCTAGATCCCTTGCATGCACATTTTACAGTAGGGTTTGTGCTCCTCTGATACTCTAATGCAGGCTGATCTGACAGGAGGTGGAGTTCAAGCAGTGATGCCAGCAATGGGGAGCAGCTGTAAATATAGATGAAAGCTTTACAGTTGCTTACCTCCTGCTATGTGGTCCAATTCCTAACAGGCCACAGACCAGTACCTATCTGTGGCCAGGGGTTGGAAACCTCAGTATTAAACTTTAAAAAATAAATAAATAAACAAATAAACAAAAACCCAGAGAAGTGGTTCTCAGACTACAAAGCACACTGGAATAACCTAAGAATCTTTAAAAAGTACTGATGCCTGGATCTCACCACCAGACATTCACGTCCTGATTTATTTGTTATGGAGTGTGAATCTGGGCATTGGAATTTTTAAAACTCCCCTGGCAATTCTAATGTGAAGTCACTGACCCAGAGGATATGAGAAGTTGCTGCTATCCTTTGCCTCCATTCAGCTGTGACTTAGTGTCAAGAAGGGGAAGGAGGCAGTTCATGCAAATTATCACACAGCAAGTATGGGCCTACTGGTCCTCAAGACTAGAAGTGATCTTGATTTTCAATAAATCAATATGCTTGGAGTAAGTATATGTGTATGTACATGGAGGTGGGGGGAGAAAAGAAGGAGAGAGAGGAAAGAGAAATATCATATGCCTAAAAAAAAAATTAAGATTAAGTCCTAAATAAAATATACCAATCTTATAGAGAGATGCCATAAAGATTTAAAAAAAAACAAAAATAAAACTTGCAGATCATCATTGAAAGAATATTGCTAAAAACAGTCTCCCCATCTTTATGCCCAATCACCCTTTATGCCATATATTCAAGTGAGTTATTAAATAAGAAACGATTCCCTCTAATATGTATATTCTACCATTCTAGGAAAAAAGTATTAAAATACATGTGTAGAGATGTAAGAGGTAACTGAGGACATTCTAGGCTAGTCAAATTAATAGTATTGCTATGGCAATGGTTTTCAATCTTCAAGTCACTGTACATGAGAGAATCATGAGATACATTTACTAGATTATAACCAGAATTTTTGTTTTAGTAAAATTGAACCTGAAAGAAAAAAATCAGAGCATATCAAGTGTTATAAAGTTAAATATTATTTGTGAAACTTTGGTGTGTATGTATATGTGTATATATTTATTACTGTGAGTCCCAATTTAAAAACTTTGAAAGCCATTGCTGTTATGCACACACATACACACTCACACACACACATACACAACTTATATTTTGAAAGATGACCCGAAAGCAAAAAGAACTGAAAATGAAATTTGAAGTATCTATATCCTTAACATTGAAACTCAGGAACAAAACGTTTCCTAAAGAAGTGGTCATGCAAGTAAAACTATTTCTCATGGTCTGCAAGGCCTGATTCTCTTAGGTTTAGTATTTATTTTTTTGTGGCTATGTTGAAAAAGGGCTGTTAGCTATATGTTTACTTAGTAAGATATGGTACATATAATTGTGTAGACATAAAAACCCTTTCTTCTTAATGGTGTTGGTACATATACTTCATTTGCCGTCTTCTTAAGGGGTTAAATTAATATTAACTAAGAAAATTAAACTTTTTAAAAATTCATTTTCATTATCATGTTAAAATTAAGAGTAAAGAGAACATGAGTTGGTATCAGATGGTTCAAAGAAGGACAATCCACAATATCAATCAAAATGTATCACGCTACAAGAAATAAGAAACCATCAGGTAGGGGAAGGTTGTTAAGCCGTGGGCTGAAGATACGTATAAGAAATACATTACCAGATCTTCTTTATCCCACCCTATTCTTCTATATTGCATGTCACATGTCTAGCAAGTTTTCTTAGAAGAGGTACATGAGGACATACCCTGTGAAAAGCAAACGCTATAGAAACCTTTAAAATGAATGAATGAATGGATGCATGAATGAATAAGCAAGCAAGCAAAGAATGAGAGAGAGCTATGAAAGAAAAGCTGGAAGAGGGAAGGGAAGAGTGAAGGATCTGCAGAATATATGGTTCTGAATCACCCAAAGAACTAATTATGATTTAAAATAGCTAAGAGAATAATGATTAGTCTGTAACAAGGCCATTACATTTGGTTAAGAGTACACTGGTGAACTTAGCAAGAAAGACTGTAATGTCCGTGCAAATGAGAAAGCTGAATTGAAAAGGATCAAAGAAAGCACTGAAAGATGGTCCTAAGTACAACAAAAGAAAGCAGGGATAAATGCAGTGCCTTACATAGCTAAGAATGTTATGTGTAAAGAAGACAACAGAAATACCAACAAAAGATAAAAATATTAAGTCATCCTTTTACGAATACACAAAGAAACTAGGTAATAGAAAAGTGAATATCAAGAGACGAAGTAATTATAGAAGTATATAGGGGAAAAAGCACAAATTAAAAAAAAAAAAAAAACGTTGGAAGGGTTAAATAGAGAGACACATTCTACCTGATGTTTTTCCCGAAAACTTTACAATTGCTTTTGGACAAAGCATAGAAGTTCTGACCTGAAATAAACAAACTGATGAACCAGGCATAGATTTTATAAAGATTCAGGTTCAGGGTGGTAGCGTGAGAAAAAAAGAGGAGGTTAAAAAAAAGTTGTTGGCAAGAGAGTCAACAAGGGCAAAATGAGTGTCAGAGAGAGCGCAGAGTTGGAGGAGGAAAGAACAAATTTGTTGAGAGGGAAGTCACTATGTTTCTTGCCTTTCTCTACAGGAACAAAGCAGAATATGAGCATAAATTAAGAGAGTGAATCCCAAAGGTGAATGATCTCTAAGAATTATTAAGAGCACAGTCATTTTAAAAAATAGCAAATTAACACAGAGGTAGAAAAAAAAGATTTTATTTGAACAAAATATATAGCATTCAATGGTAAGTAAACTGTGAAAGGATAAGTCCTCATTATACTTTCTATTTTCTCAAAGGAAGGTGCTGAGTAGTAAACATTGCTATTATTTGGTAAAATAATATCCAAAATTATAATTTTTCAATTCAAAAACACATCAGGTTATAAAAGTCTAGCCACCTTTGAAACATTTTTAAAAAGTAATATTTTGCCTTCAGTAAATTCCCAATTGAGGAAGCCATTCAAAATAACAGAAATCTATATAATACTTGAAAAATTCTCATAAAATGTGTTGATTATAGATGGCTTAAAATGAATCTATATAACATGTATGTATATTTTATTCATTAAAGGCCGAGGATTTTAAACTAAAAAAAGTGATAATATTATAAATACAGCTAATTTAAAAAGTTAAAATTCCACAAAGTAGCCTATAATTTTACCATTTTACAAATGGGGAGAGATGATTTTGCTAATTCAAATTTTAGATACAAAGAAAATATTGTCTCCTAATGCATAGGGAGAAAATATTAATAACATCCTGGAACTCTAAAAAGAATAACCTTTTGTTGATAAAAGGTGGCAAATGTTTGATTATTCACGGGTGTGCATATCACTATTCAAAGAGGATATTTAAAACACACACAATTCAAACACACATACGTATCTGAAATAGTAGTGCCTTCTATCAGTTTTCAAAGGCAGACTTACATGTGCCCACAAATGGCAACCCAGCAGGCAGTGACATCAGACCTAGAAATGATGTGGCCTGTATAGTGTGCAGTGAAGTGCAGTGTTCTACTTGTTTGCAATGGTTTTATTTTTCGACTAGTTTTTATCACACTTGGCATGAACAAGGGAACATGTGCTTTGCTAAATTTGAACTTTTAAGATGAAACTGAATTAACTGAGAACCAAAAAATTGCTTCTGAATTCTCCTAAGATTGAAAAATGCCTTCCCTTTCATACTAGGAATGGCAAAATAAATGACAAATACATCTTGAAAGTTTAAATGTGAGCTAGGAAGACCCCGTGGTTAAGAACAACATTGTTGGCTTTTTTCCTTTTTAGGCACCTGATAAGATTGTAACGTAAAGGTGTTTTGCCCATATAGCACCCTTTTGCTAACATGAAGAGATGTATTAAACCTAAACCTAAATAAACCTAATATAAGCACTAAACCTAATA
This sequence comes from Propithecus coquereli, assembly GCF_000956105.1. Taxonomy (NCBI): domain Eukaryota; kingdom Metazoa; phylum Chordata; class Mammalia; order Primates; family Indriidae; genus Propithecus; species Propithecus coquereli. The sequence continues at coordinate 2,442,504 of NW_012150729.1, read as the reverse complement.
CAAGCAAGATTTGTTTTCTTTTTCAACTAGAAAGTTTAATTAATTTGCCATTTCTTAAAACTTAGTATAACCATCAAAATTTAGAGTCAACTCTTGCCCCAAAACTTAATCTTGTATTCCTTTTTCTTCCTACTAGTGTTGGAACAAAATAACTATATTGGCTAAAAAAACCAAAAGCACATCACTAGAGATGTTCTCCCCCCTAAACTTCCTCTTCCTCCTCATAAAAGCTGTGCCAGGATACCCAAGTATAAATGCTTTGTATATGAGTGCCGTGACATGTAGATATTTTTAAAGAGTTGAAGTTCAAAATAATGTTAATATACAATTCAAGTTAGAAATTGCAGGGTATGTTTATAAGGAATCTAGTGATAAGTAATAGGTCAAACAACCTGAAAGAATCAGCTTGTGGTACAAGCTTCACTGCATTAATAATGTCACAGTTAGTATGTTTATTAAATTAAATATTACCAGCAAGGGTCTTCTAAATGCCATGTTCCTAATACTAGATTACATATTTATTTCAGAGTCAGCATAGTAAGAGGGGGAGCTATCACTAGAAGGTCTATTAAGCCATGGGTTTTTTTTTTCATTTGCTTTAATGGAACTATTCAAATCAAATTTTTCACGCCATGCCTTGAACACTGCTGCAAACCATACTGTGGGTGTAAAATACACGCAAGGAGGATATAATCAGTTCAGATGAGGCCAGGAACTTGTACACCGTCAACTTTACTTTATTGTGAAAGCAGTGGGGTTTTCTTTCAAATGAATATATTTTTTAATATGCGTGGCAAGCTAACATACAAACTGAAGACGGGAACCAGGAAGACACACAAATCTCAAAGCAACTGAATTAAATCAAGTATAATGCAACGCCTAAAATTTTGCATAGTTTGTCTCTGTCTTCTCTGATACTCTTATTTTGTTCCAGCAAAAGAAAATCAGACTGTCCAAAAGTAAATCTTGCACTCAGATTGTAACTTCAATAAGTCATATAGATTAAACTTGCTTTAAAATTCTCAGTTACCTTTTAAAAAACTGATTTCCCTAATATTAGGCTGAAATATTACTCTTTCAAATATCAAAATTAGCCAAGCAATTGCCAACATACCAGAATAAATTAAATATTTTTCTAATTGAAATGAATCACTAGGCTTCAAAGTTACTGACTACTTCATAAGTAGTTTGTCTAAAAATAACAATTGTTGGTATTTCTTTCAGGGGAATCTACATAGATTTGTTTTCATACAGGATCAATGGTTCTGTTTTTTTTCCTATCTCGTGGCCAAAATGCCTACATGACGAAGTAACTCATATACCACTAAAAAGGTGCTGCTCCTGAGGACAGGCTGAACGTTTTATAAAAAATCGCTTGTGAACACACATACATTGTCCAAATATATGTGGAGCATTTTAAATTCTCTGGGAATATAAATGGCCTCTATTCAACAAAGCTTTGTGACTAACTTGCATCTTACACAGAAAAGTATAACATCCTTTAAAAAAATCTTCAGTGCTAAAAAGATAAATACTTAATATCTCCAAAAAATGGTGGATCACAAAGAGTTTTAGCCGTGGGAGTCATAAGAAAATGTAACTGCAGGAGGTGAGGGGCTCAGAAAGTTCTGTACAGACACTAAATTACTGTATCTTAAAAAGCTCCGGTAATGTAAGTCGGTCCTAAAGACAGAAACAACCTGATTTTTGAAAGAAACTGTTCAGTAAATTTCTGCTAGTCCTAAAAAGGCATTCACCTCCTAAATCCTAATCCACAGCCCGGCCTAGCTCTCACGGAGCAGCGTGCACTGAAGGAGCCCTGGGCAGAGAGGCCGCGCCCCAAGGCCTGAGTCAAGGCCGCGGGCCCTTCTCGACCTGCGGGGGTTCGGGGATGGGGGGTACTCAGAGAACCGCCGGGACCCGGCCAGGACCCAAGGCCTGAACCTGGGCCTGTACTCCCAGTCTCGACCCACAGCCCGGTTCTCAGCCTGGCCGTCTGACCTGGAGCCCGGGCTGGGACAGCCTGGGTGCAGTCGCTCGGCCGCCCGACGGCGAAGCGGGAGAGCGCCAGCCCAGGCCTCTGGAGCGTCCCCGCTCTGGGGCGAGCTCCTCAGACGCCCGTCCCTGCTGGTGCGCCGGTGCCAAGCTGCGGCCTCGCCTTGGGGACAGGACCGACCTGCCTCCTGCCGCCGAAGCCCTCGACCACAGCTGCGCCCTCTGTTCCCGCCTCCGTCTACACCGACGCGCCGTGTCCACTAGAAGGTTAGGAACCCAAGCAGCAGCATCTGTCCGCCCGAGCAGCACCTGCGGCTGCCGCGCTCGGCTCCGAGTGACACTGAAAGTGAGTCAAGATGGCGCGGATTGCGAGAGGCGGGAAGGCACGAGCCAGAATAAAGTGCTAGTCGCACGCTTGCCTTCTTTTTCTTTTCTTTTTGAAAATACACTGTTGAAAACTGAGGAAATCTGAATGTACGGATAGAATTAGCTGTTCCTCTCCGCCCATACACTGACCTCTACCCTCACGGAGATAAAGAAGCAACTCTGTTCTAACCCAGGACGCGAACTTTGACTCCCAAAGGGCCTCCCAACTCCAAACTCTCATTTCCTTTGAACAGCAGCAGCCTCTCAGACACACTGACAGCGTCACTTCACTAGACACCCTAGACTTCTTGGAAGCGAGGAGAAATGATCATGTTTTACAGGGACAAGAAAGCACACTGCCTCCGAGAGGAGCGCGAAGCTGCAAATTTACCTCACGCTGACTCAGTCCACACAGCAGATGGTGGCGGAGCTGCAAGGGAAACGACCTCCTCAATTTTTTTAAGTACTTCCTAATACCAGCTAAAGCGCGTCTTTCAGTACAAGGCACCACGTTCCTGTGAAATCTATCCTCGGCTTCTAAGAGCTTTGTCTACGCACATGACACTGACTCCTTTGCTCACGATGACTCTGCCCCGAGGGCGACGGACCGGCCCAGGCCTCCGTCCAGAGCGGGGAGCGCGGCCCCCGCGGCCCGGCGCGCTCAGGCCCTGCCTCCCCTCACTCCAGCCCGCGCCCTCCCGCCGCACGTGCGCCTCCCGCTCGGCGGGAATGTGCGGCGGGGGCCGAGGAGCACAGCCCGGGTCAGATGTGCGATTGCATGGCTGCACCGCTCCACTTCGCTCGCTACACATGCACCGTGTTTTGTACTTTTCGTCCTCTTGTTTAGTTCTTAGGTATGGGGAGGGAAAAGGAAACACAAAGGAAAATCAGTCATGGCTTTTCTATGTAGCAGACAAAACTCCGCGGAACGCCGTCTAGTGGCGGAATTGTCCAGGGGAGGCAAGTCAGTTTTATCCTCCCTCGAATTTTCATTTTAATTGGAGATTTGAAGCCTCTTTACATCTGTCAAACTGCAAAGGGGACACAGGACAATCTCTAGGTGGTGGTAAAGTTAGTCACGTAACCTGACTCTGGCCCAGACTGAAAATGGTGAACCATTTTCCACCTCTTTCCTGGATCACCTCTCTTGGGAGACAAAAGTACAAAAATCGCTTCTCCGTGAGGTGAAGGCAGATCTCAGCGGACTCCTTAACTAAGACGCAGCACCCCCCAGTCCGGAATTCCGCATTTCTGCATTCGTTCTCGGGGGATAGGGATCTGGCCTGGATGGTACCGGCACAGAGATTCCATTATAGAAAGGATAAAGCGGTGCCCCCAGATACCTCCCAAAAGCAAGTTTTAAGCTCAGTGGTTAAAACAACCCTCTACAAATTTTTTCTATGGGTCCTTTCATCACACCCCCTCCCAATCTTCTGAAACCATCCACTCAAGAAATGTAGGCGGTTCTGTGTTTGCGTTTACAGATTCGCCATTCACCTCCAAGGCCTCGTCTGTAAGACCATAATTTTAGAAATCTGCGGTCAACAGCCTATCTTGACATACATTTAAATCACACCCTACTGTCACCCAACGCCTCCCGCCTTTCTTTAGGAAATTCTTAACTCCTTATTTAAAGACCCTCCTTTTCCTGTTCGCATTATTTCCAACTTAAGAGACAATCAGATAAATATGATGAGGTAAGTGCGTATATTTTCCTGGAAAAAAAATGAGCGCAGAAAAGTGAAACTTGACTTTTGGGGAACTAAATAACTGTAAATAAGAAGGAAAAAGTAATTCCTGGTAGTGCTAGAAAACAAATTTAAGGGGGAAATGGGAGGTTGTTCCCATTAAACAGACTGCCCGTATTGGAGTGGAGACGGGCCAGTCTTCCCTTAACCCTTAAAAGTAATCACCTATAATAATTAAATTATTTTCAAACTGTAAACTGCTTTCAAACACCATAGTTAGTGTTTTACCAGGTTTATTTTACTTGTTATACACAGACGATACAAACGAGCAAAAAACAAAACGTTTCTCAATGGAGTGTGTACTTGTATAAATTATTCAGTTCACAGACAAAACGAAACAAATGTAAAAATCACAACATTAGATTTACAGAAGAGCCAAAATATACACACGTTTAGACCCTGAATTCCTATTAGGAAAAAAATCCCCCCATGGACTGGAATCTAGATTGAATATTGTGTATGATGCATATTTCACATTAATTTTAAAATACAAAAAAAAAAGGTATAGTTTTGCTACACAACATTAGAAATCCTACTAATCTATTTCCAGGGGGATTAATGCTCCTTATCAAATATAACAAGACTTAGAGGAGGGGGAAATCAGCCTTACTTGCATTAATGCTAGTGTTCTCCCAAGAATATCAAATTTCAGCTGTTTCTAGGTGGTGGGGAAGTCATTTTCAAAACTAAAATGCAGTAAAATATACAACTCACACAATTCATCTTCACTAGACTACACTATAGTTACCAACAGTTCAGTCATCTATATCATTAGTAGAGTATTCATTACAAAGATTTACAGCATAGAAAGGTGGAGGGGGACTGAAAAGATATTCAGAAACAGTTTGTCAGCATATTTGGCACCTGCACAGACCAGTAATGGATTTGGCACTTTGGGGAAAAACAAATAAGGCAAAATAATATTGCTGATGTGGAGCTATTCTATTTAGAAGGAAGGGGGGGAAACATACAACTTCAGTTAACTTTGCTTTGCAGGCATCATGCCACTTAATCGACTTGCCTATGAACAGACACCTATCCTTTACAGGTGTTGGGGCAGATTCTCCTTAGCTATTTGTGTGCATTAGGGCACATAGTTATTATTTCATGCAACGGATTGAGGAGAAGTGAGAAACCCATCACTACTCAGTATTTCATGTTTCTAGAACCTCCTAGAATATTGTTAATTCTCTCACAAGAAAATTAAAAAAGAGAGCAAAGAGATAAAGAAAGAATAAGAGAGAGAAGGAGAAAAAGAAAAGAAAGGAAAGGGATAAAAAGGTTAAGCATGAACTGGTTTTGTGCCTTGACGATAAGAATAAAAACTAGCCATTCGTTACAATAAATTAACACTATGTACAATCATTTCACAGGCTTTGTTCCACTAAAATTATTAACATCCCTACCATCCATCCATCCATCCATCACTCGGGGATAAGAAAGGACGCGCTGGGTGGGTCCAGGTTCTAGAGTCAACATCCTACGGTTAATGGGGAGGCCGAGGCTTGGCGGGTCGGAATCGCTGCTGCCTGACAGGACTGTCCAGGTCTCCTAAAGGTGAAGAGTTTCATTACGAGAGACAGAGAAGGAGGAGGTGAGAAAAAGACGAGGTGGGGGAGGATTATTAGGAAGATAACTTCACAGAAGGAGAGTGAGTAGGAAAACCAAAAGGTTTACAGCAAAGTTGAAGGTCGGTGTGCTAATTGCAGAGACTGCTGTGCAAAAAAGGTTAAAATCACACTCGGAGACCTGCACTTATTCGCTGCAGACGGTCATCGAGGGTCAAATAAAATGAAGGGGTGCGCAAAGTGGGGGTCTGGGGAGGAGGAGCTGGGGAAGAGCTGTGAGGGGCTTGCTGGGGGTCCGGGGCCCGCGACCGGGCCGGGACGGGCAGAGGCGGCCTAGCTGTGCGAGTAGAAGCCATAGTAGCCGCTTATGTCCTTGGCGCAGTTCTTCTCACAGTCCCGCTGGGCCAGCACCTCGCTCTTGAGCGGGGACGAGCTCTCAGACACCGGCGTGTCGGCGGGCGAGATCCGCCTCCGCTTGGCCTGCTCGTAAATCCCCGAGTCGCTCGAGTCGATGGACTTGATGGAGGAGGGCGTCTCGATCCAGCTGGAGTCGGACAGGTCCTTGGGCTTGGCGTCCTCGGCGGTGCCGGGCGGCAGCGGCGAGCGCTCGGCGGCCAGGCCCTCGGCCTCCTCGCCCAGGTAGGGGTTGGCGCCGGCCATGCGCGCGGCGGCCGCGGCGCTGTTGGGCCAGCAGGGCAGCACGGAGCCCGACTTGGCGCCGCAGTACTGCGGGGGGCTGCGCGCGCCCCAGCCCGACGGGTCGGCGTAGTAGCCGAGCGGGCGGCCGGTGCAGCCGGCGGCCTGCAGAGGCAGCGCCTTCACGCCCGCCGCCGCGTACGAGAGCAGCGTGGCCGCATTGCCTGCGAAGTCCGTGGCCGTGTCGTAGGCCGAGGCCGCGAAGTCCAGCCGGTTGTTGGCCGGCGTCACAAACCAGCGCTGCGGCGACGGCGCGCCTGGGTCCTCGGCCTGCTGCGGTGACAGCAGCCCATTGGTGTGCGGCACGCTGCGGTCCGTACCCGGCCCGGGGCCCGCGCCCGCACCCGGGTGAAATCGGGCCTTGGCGTAGTTGCTCACGAACTGGTCCTGCAGGAAAGAGCCGGCCATGGCGTAGCGGGCCCCGGGCACAATCTGCGAGCGCGGCGAGTCGTTGGGCGAGGGGGTCAGGCGGTCCATGTCGCAGCCGGTGTAGATCCTGCGGGGCAGGGAGAGAGAGAGAGAACCGAGGGGTGGCGCAGAGGTCCCTTGAAGGGGGAAGGGCAGAAAGGAAGGCCACCTCCACTTTCGCCCGCCCCCGCACCCTCCGTGTGTAGCTTGCCGTCCAGGATGGAGACCACAAAAGGTCACAGACCTGTATCCTCTCCATAATAAATCGTGGAATTATAAAGGGGCCAATTTGTCTATGCAGGGGATCTGAGCAAGAGACAGAACATCAAGAGAAAGGCTTCCCTCTTCACTTGCTCTCTCTTGTAAAGTGTACAGAGGACCAAGAGAGGGGCACAAGCAGGGGGCTCTAATCCCACTTCTCCAACATATGTACACAACATTAAGGCAGATTTACCCAGGGACTAAGATGCTATTTGCCCAGCTGGCCTTTCCTCTGCAGTCGGAGTTTCTGAGAGAAGTTTTTAAACAAGGCACCCACCCCTCCACCCTTTTAAGACCTCTTGTGTCCGTTAGATTGTTCAGGTGATTTCTCTCCTTTCTCTAGGTAGTTTAACAAACTCCTAGGAAAAAACTGCTGTGCCCCTTGCAGTCATCATCAAAAACTGGCCTTCACCAGTGTTCTAAAACTCAAGGATTGCTGCTGGAAGCCTCCAAGACACTTAATGTCTATTGTTTCCCTTGTGTGAGCCTTTAATCCCCACTTCTACTAATACAAACAAGAATTACTATTTGGAAAAAGTCATCAATCAAAAATCTCTTTTTACAAAGAAAAGATGTTCTTTACTCTGACCTTCTCTCCCCAGCTTTTGATCCATTACTGGCAAAAACTTTGGGGCAAACTTACAGTACAGTTATCAACCTACTCTGAGCAATGGACCACTAACAATAGATAACCCTTACAGAGCTTGACTATGTGCCAGGCACTGTTGTCTCTAGGGCTGTACAGATGGTAACTTATTTAACTCACAACAATCCTGAGTTAGGTACTATTATTATCCCACTTTACCGATGAGAAAACTGAGGCAAAGGGAAGTTAAATAACTTGCCCAGTCACTGACAGTGATTGTGTTGTTGGGGATTACCTTAAATAAAATAATCAAGGATTAACTTTAGGCCCTGGGCCTAGAAAATCCCATTAGAATTGACAGGAAACCAAGGATTGGATGAAGATCGGTAGAAGTGTTTTCTCATACACATACACACATGCCTCCCTTTTTATTTAGCTCACACATAAATGTTTTAATCTTTAGTCAACAGACTGTTTTGAAGGAGAGCCTCAGTCTTGTCAGGCCTTAATCCTTCGGGGAGGAGATTCCCTGGTGAGTGGCCAAGCAAGCTCCTAGTACCCTCTGAACTCTTATAGTTCTCCCTATTCCTCCAAAATTGAGCCATGCCCACATAACCAACATAAAAGGGGAGAGGGAGAGTGTCGTAAATGACTCAGCTCTTCCCTATCTTCTTAAAATCTAAGATTTTTTTTATGTGTGTGTAGGTAAAGATGCTTTTGTAAAAAATTTATAGTGACTTAAGATCAGAGGGAAGTGGCTTTTCAAACAGAAGGCAGCCAGAGAAGGAGGGGCAGGTGAGAGTTAGACTGTGGCTGCTCAGCTCCATTCTGTTTAGTGCACAAAATTTCCCAACTGAAATTTAATTCCAGTTTCAAATAAGAGAAGTAGAGGGAGGCAGGAAGGGAACATAACTAGCAAGGTGCAAATATCTTCTCTGTTTATCACCACAATATTTTAAAAAGAAAAAAGCAGTCTGCAAAAGATACAGTTTAGATGCCCACCCAGGTCCCACCCACTTGGGATTACTGAACTGATTTGTGCAAAATAAAATGCTTTTGAACAGATGTTCACAACAGAATTAAAAGCTCAAAATCTACAGGACTCTCCTCCAACATCTCTGGTCTCTTGGGCCACACACTTTCCACTGTGCCGGGCACACCTTTTTAGATTGTGAGGACTAGAGTAGCCAAGTTTTTATTCTGGGGAATCATATTGATGAGCCTTGCTTCCTTTGGACTACTTTTGAGGGATATATATGATGATTATAAGCAGTAATATCAAGACTCTCTTTTTAATTTGTTATAAAATATCAGGAGAAAAGGTTGGTATCTGCCTGGAGGTGGTATAGAGGCAGCCAGCTGTCTTTTTCTCCACACATTTGATCTATTCCTACTCAAAGATAGCTTCAACTTTTTAGCTCTATCCCAGACACTCAATGTAAGCCATGAAATTAAGATGTATGTACCCTTCCCTTTTCTGGTCAGAAAAAGCCAGGGAGGAGGGCACAATCCAGATTTAGATTTTGCTATTGTAACACTATCTGAGCACTATCTGAAGTCTCTGGCACCGTGACTGGCCCCTGAATAAGAATGCCAGAACAAGCCCGGAAAGCATTCAGTTTATACCTATCCTCGCCCCCAGAGAATAGCCTTTTGATAGAAAAGAGATAGAGACAGGTAAGGGAAGCCTGAAGAAAAGGGAACCAACACATTTAATTAAAGCACACCTAGATACAAAAGATAAGGGGAAATATTTTTCTTTTGAAGCTTATAAATAATACACAAGCAATGGCATCTGAGTCCTTCCTAAAGCCTGAAATGACCATAACAGAGATTCTGCTCGTGAACTCGCCTGTGGCGGGTGCGCATTTTTATTCAGTCCATGGTAAACTTGCACAGGAAATGCTATTACACAAACTTGGAAATGGGTAAATAAAAGTCACATATGCCAAGGAGACTGTAACAACTGCCAGAGCCACATGCACTTTCAGGCAGAATTGCCCGTTTCAGACACAGACAATCTGAGCTGAGCATCTGCAGTGCCACATACAGCACCCGCACCCGGGAACCAGGGCAGCTTCCCCAGTCAGCCAGCCAGCCCCAGAGGCTCGCCAACAACTTTGTAATTCACAGAAAAGCTAAAAATAGGTCGAGGAAAACTTTGACCAAAACCACACAAGTACCAAGCCATAAGGTCACCAGGGAGCCAATAAAAAAAGAAAGGGAGAATCTCTGAAACAACCCTGTCTTCACACATTCTAGTTTCCAAAAGCTTTGTACACAATAATCCACCTTTGACCTAAAGCCCAATTCCACAACTATTTGAGAAGGAAGGTACAAAATTACTTACGTGTCATAATTATCCCGAAATCCTTTTGCAAAGGGATTATGATCTATTTTCAATTGTGTAATCTGGGAAAGAGAAAAAAGAATGAATGTGATCTCACCTTCCACACAGGAAGATTGGGTGTTTGAGAATATGTCATCTGCCACTTTTACAGGAGCTTAAGGCCTACAATTCTATTAAATAGCAAGGTTTTCCTAACTGAAAAATTTGAGGGAATGGAAGGAAAGAAAAAAAGAGAAAGTATCATGAAAGTTACAAGGAACATATTTAAATTAATGATGCCTAAAACTAAAGGATTGCTTTCAATTAGCTCTCCTATGTGTTCTAAATTGTTTCAAACTCACATTTTTAAAAGGTTGTTACACACAGTACACGTAGACAAAAATCTTTAAGGGGAACTTGAATTCATCGTCAAATGTTGCCTATTTTAACCGTTTCAGTATATTTTTAAAAAGTTGATCTCCTCTGATTCACAACCTGAGAAATTGCAAATTACAACTTAAAATCAGATTTTATTTTTAAATAAATGCATGTTTTTCTTTCTGATATTTTCATTTAAGTAAACAAACAAACACAAAAAACCCCTATCATCATTCCTAGCAGTCAAATCTGCGACTAAAATCAGCTTTTGCAGACTTGCAAATACTGAAGAGGTTCAAGTGCTAGAAAATTCATTCCATAGCCCTCAGTAATTTGATTTATTGTAGTTTTCACATAAAATAATGTGTATGTTCTTTTGATCTCCCAGAACAGTGATGTTTGTTCATTTCAGCCATCAGTTCTGGGATTTAAAAAAAAAATTTTTTTTTAGATGCCAAAGCTTGCCAAGAATAATGCGGGGGGAAATCTGCTTGTTTTCTAAAGGAAAGAGAGACTAAAAAAAAAAAAAAAAAAAAAAAAAAACAGATTTTAATCTGTTCTAGTTTGAGGACCAAATTAAAACTCCCAAAAGAAGAGGCCCTAGAAATCTTGGCCCCTTGTAAGGTGGCCCGGGTGACCCGCGACAGAGACAAATAGCAAGCATTTTCCCGCCCGCCTGGTATTTAGGGACGGTGCCTAGCAGGCCCCCAGCCCTACGCCTCAAACGCGCAGCGGAGCCAGCTGTTGCTGATGTTAGAGCTGGTAGTGCTGCTCATGCATGAACCCTGGATGGCCCCGGGGAAGTCGGCGGGTGCGCTGGATGTCTGTGCGGTCCGCGGCGCGCCCAGCCCCTAGGTCTCCTTACATCGGTGTTCTGGTAGGCGGTGACGGCGATGAACTGAGTCTCCGGAAAAGTGAATGTCTGCACGCGGCCAGGCTGGCTGGTATCCTCCGTGCCGTCCTCGTTCACTTCTACCACATGCAGGCGGGGCTGGTACTTGTGCAAGGACTGTAAAACCACCATCTGTCCGGCGGAGAGAAAGGGGAGCGCGGGGCGGCGTGTTACGCGGTCGCTGTCCGCGTGGATGTGCGCGCCCGGCCGAAGCAGGGGGGAGCCCGCTGCCCCGCTAGGCCCGGCTAACGGACTGAGGGACTGGCCTGGCTGGCGACCGGCCGGCTGGGGCAGAGAGCGAGGATCCGCTGGGACACCGGAGGCAAGCGGAACCCGACCGCCCATCCTCAGGGCCCTTCTCCTAGTCCTCCTTTAAGGAGGAGGAACAAAGATTTTCACAACCTGCAGATCTTGTGGGTTTCCTTCTCAAAATCAAACAGTATTTATACTTGGAAAGGTCGGGAACTCCCAATTTGGGCCGAGGGGCGGTGGTGTCAAGGAGAACAACTTTACAGATTTAATATAAATTTGAAAGATGAAAATAGAATTGTTGAAGTCCTTTTAATGAAGCAAAGAAACGTATCCAGTTTCGCGTGCTCCTTTAAACTGACGAACTGGATGTCAGGGAGGGACGGGTGGGAGAGGAGAGAGAGCGCGCGCGAGTGCACGAGCTCTTGAGCCACTGACCTGCCCATTGTTGTTGGAAGCTCCTTTGTTGTTCGTAAGTTTTAATTTTCCAAAAGAGATTTCTTGACGCATCCAGTGAGCCCCAGTGTTGGGGGAATCCGGATGCATATAGACCCGATTTCCTAGAGAAAGATATATGTTGTTTACATATACCCCGGGCACTGCCCAGTCCCAACTCCTCACCAAGTAGGACGCGCGCGCACACACACACACACACACACACACACCCCTTACTCCACTGCGAGGCCCATTATCTGGGGCTTTTTTAGGCCAATCTTTCTTCCTATTAACTGGGGGTGATTAAAATAGCTTTTGCATAATCCTCACCCCTCTCACTGCTCAGTCTGTCCCCCTGTCCCCCTCGTTTCCTTTTAGAAGTCATTGGCCGATCGTTTTAAAAGTCGCTCGAGCCAGTCCACAAAGGCTTTAATTAATCATTCTCACCTAAATAAGTGTCAAGAAAATGTGTTAATTGGAAGGACTTGCCTTGCACATTGGTGTCCGCTTTGCCGCAAGGAACCCATTTGCCTCCTTGAAACCTCCAGTGATTGGGATCCGCCAAAATCACATCCACAAAAATATTGTAATGAGCCGTGGGATCGAGACCAGAAATGTTAAAACTTAAAAAAGGAAACATGCGCCTATTTAAATTAAGGGGGGGAGAAAACAAGGAAAAAAGAAACATAAATGTTAAAGATTAAATGCAAGAAGCGGGGCGCCAGATAGCAAAGAAAAACTTGTTCTTGCAGCGTATATGAGCGAATGTTTTGCTGGATTAGAAACGGGGTGGTGGGAGAGAAAAAGAAGTGGGACCCAAGTCTGGGAGAGAGGCGGATGAGCTGGAGTGGAGAGTCGGCAGGTATCACTGCTCAGGTGGAGAGCGAGGCTGGCGACCTGCGTCTCCACCTGTCCGTGCATGCCGGCGTTGATGCGTCCCTCCCATCGCCCGGCCGCTGGCCGGGGGCTCTTCCTCTTTCTCGCCTTCCTCTGGCCACTGGCGGCCTCTCCGACCACGTTCCGAGAGCGGAGTTCCCCCCACCAACAGCACCGTGGTGGTCATCCCTTCCACTTTCCCCTTCTCCAAAACCAGCCAACCCTAGGGCGCACCAGAGCGCCTTCCACTCCGCTCCCGACCCCAAATCATCGCTGCCGCGGCGGTCACAACCTGGGTGCGCTTGCCCCCGATCTCGCCTGGAGCGGCGGCAGCCAAGAATGCAGTATTACCTTCCCTGTTTGGTGATGATCATCTCCGTTTGGTGCCGGTGAAATTTCAGCCACAGGGGCCTGTTGCACAGATACACCTGCGCTTTGCCGGGCACCAGCCCCGGCTGGGTGGAGGAGAATTGGTAGAACGGGGCTCCTTGGTAGGAGTGGCCATACTGCTGTGGATAGGGGTAGCCGGCCGTGGGGTAGCCCTGCGGCGAGGAGTTGGACAGGAGGCTGTTGTAGGCTCCGTTGGTGATGACCGGGTGGTGGGCCATATAGCGGCTGGGGCTGCCGATGGAGAAGGCGGGGTGCGCCGGTCCGTGCTGGCCGGGGTACGGGAACATGGCACTGGGAGCAGTGGCCGCAGACTGTGGCTGGCTGGACTGAGAGAGGAGGTAGCGATCTGCAGCAGAGCCATCGAAACTGTGACGAAGCTCAGAGACCCCGTCCAAGACAGGAGAGAGTTTACTTCTCTGGACGTCCCCTGGTGAGTCCTTGGAGTCAGGAAAATTGTCTGTATCTGACTGATTCGTCATCCCCCTGGTAATTTTTTTCAAAGGTGAACTTCTCTCCAGGTTGTCAGTGGTCGAGATAATGGGATGATCGTGCAAGACAAGCTCGGATCCGCCTGAATGTGGGTAGCTGCTGCTCACATTGAGAAATTTCTTGGAGAGCATGATAGAAGGAGAAAGGCAGTGCTCCAGCTGCATAGCTCTAGAACCTGAACACTCGCCCTCCCGTCCCTGGTTTTTAAAGTCCTATTTATCATAAACTAGAAATCCACAGACCCCCACACTAGACAGAAAGCACTTCAACCAGCAAATGCTTCTCAAAGGTTTGATTTACTTTTTTTTTTCCCTGGGAGAAGAGATTGGCCAATTGACACTATGCAGCAATCAGAAAAGGCTCACTTTTGATCTTGCTGCTTGTGCAGCCGATGAAACGGCTCCTGCCATTGGTTAACTGCTGACAGTAATTTAATTAGATAGACATTAATTAGGATAATCACCTGGCTCCTGGTCGCGACGATCATGGCAAATTGAAGGGGATGATTTTATTGTTGGCTTGGGGGTGGGGAATGTGTGTTGGTTTACGTGAGCACTGTTGTGTCACCTTTAAGCTTTGTGACCACTGCTTTAGGAAGATTCAAAGATGTGCAATTTACTAAACATTTCCTACCTTCCCCTCCCCTTCCCCTCTTTAGAGCGGAGGGGCGGAGGAGGGAATTCAGCGATGCTAGGAGACTTTTCGGATCTGAATGAGCCAAATATTCAGTTGAATGTAACGATTTCAAGTGCAAAGTATACAAAGCGCGAGCCGGTGGCCTCTTCTCGCCCTGTAAAAGTTCCAGAGTCTGTCTTTTCCAGTTAATACAGAAGCACACAACACCTGAGCCGCTGCTTTGTGAGCAGGTCCTGCCTGTCCCCGGCGCCCCCCACCCCCACTCTTTAACTACACACATAAATAAATAAATCACTGCTGCTGAGAGCCGCAGCGATAGGCAGGAGAGGGGAGAAAAGGGGGCGAAAGGCAGCAACTCACCCACCAATCCACCCACCTCGGGAAGGTTCGGTTTCTTGGTTGAGCACAGAAACAGTGACAATCTATGATCTCCTTTTTAAGTTTTGAAATAATCATAAGCTGTCGGGCTGAAGTGCCTTAATGTATTTGCAGTGATGTTTACCGGGTCTTTACTAAATATTTTATCAGCGAACTTGGTTGCAGATTATCTGAAGAGCATCTAACTGGGGGCAGGCGTCACGCGTCCTTCGCCTCCCACTGCACTTCCTTCTCTCGGAGGTACTGGCTTGGCGACAAGTTCAAAAGCCTCGCCAGGAAAAGAGAGGGCCGAGTCCCCGTGCAAATGGGTTCGCCAGAAGCGCTGATCTGGGGAGACAGAGTGGAAGTGGTGTCAACACAGTAATCGCTGCTGAAGACTTTGTGCGTGTGTGTGTGTGTGTGTGTGTGATGTTTATATAATCTGGAGGGGAGAAAAAGAATCCATGCCAGTAATTTTGAAAGGAGGAAGAATTTAAGGAGGAATAGAAAAAAGAATCAATTTAAAGGATGTTGCCACAAATAAATAGCAGGAGGCCTAAAGCGACCCTGAGGTGTAGGGAAAAGGTATCTCCCAGTACTGGCTCAGCGGACAAGCCCGGTCCTCGGCCTAGAAGCAAGAGCGGCGGAGGCTTTATCTGCCCAAAGCTGCCTCCCGCGGCCCTGCACTTCCCAACCTGCCCTCCCGCAGCTTTCCCCCGGGAAGCCGAGCCGCGCGGGAACGGGGAGGAGGAGCGCAGCGCCAGAGCTCGGCTCGGCCCCGCGAGCTGGCCGAGCGGCAGGCGGGCTCCGCTGGGGAGACTGAGCCGCGTCTGGCGCAGACCCCAGGGGCAACACCTGGGCACTTCGGCGCGTTGGAGCCTCTGCCGTCGAGCGAGCGTGTCTGCCTTTCCCGGGCCGGGGCAGCTCCTCGAGGGAGAGTGGCGCTGGGGACATGGCGGGGCGGGGCGGGGCGGGGGCTCCCGAGCACGGGCTGAGAGGGGTTAACCAGACTGGCAGCTTCGCCCGTGCTACACTTTCAGAGCGGCGCCGCGGAGGGCCGCGAGGTCAGCTCTGAGCCCGGCCTGCGCCCCTCGAGGCCGGCTGGGCGCCTTGGCTGCGGAGGGCACCAGCTGCGGCCTCCAGCAGGGCGCCGCAAGCAAGGCCGGCGCGGGCGGCCTGGGCAGGACAGGCTGACGACCAGCTGTCCCAAACTCAAGCCGAGACAATTTTCGGGGAGAAAAAGCCAAACCCATTTTTCCTTTCGACAGCAAACCTCAGCTCCTGGCCAGAAAGCTTCTTAGCTGTTTGCGGCGTTGGAGTGCGGGGGAGGGAAGAGTAGCTGACACCACTTGACAATT
This sequence comes from Propithecus coquereli, assembly GCF_000956105.1. Taxonomy (NCBI): domain Eukaryota; kingdom Metazoa; phylum Chordata; class Mammalia; order Primates; family Indriidae; genus Propithecus; species Propithecus coquereli. The sequence continues at coordinate 2,426,487 of NW_012150729.1, read as the reverse complement.
GTTTTTCTGCCCCTGACCTTTTACCGCCATTTGTCATCATTGAGAGGCTTTTCGACCTATTTTGGCCACTTTTGTTTCCTCTTCTTCCATTATTAACTTCTCTGTTCCTGAGTCTATCTCCCCCAGCTGTTTCCAACGGTCCCTTCCTCCGTCCTCAGTAGGACACAGAGCCTTCAGGGTGTGGGGAGGTGAGGCTTCACCTGGGCTCTTTTTGAGGCTTTACCATTGCCCACACTCTGAACTGGCTTTTTAAACAATGAAAAATACTAAAATGAAACATTAAGGTGTTAAAAGATAGAAAAGGGAGAGAGCGCACCTTCCTCAATAGTTTTTAAGGAATTGAATTAGGAGATAAATGTGCACTCTGACCCACTTTGGATTATCAGCACTAAATTCAGTGATTCCCCCCATGTAGACTGTGCCTTGGATTTACGTGAGAAGGAAAACAAAGGCTTTCCTCAGGATCACACACCTGCCTGTGAACCATACTTCTATAGACCAGGGCTTCTCCAACCTTAAACTGCCTATGGAACCACATTAGGATTCTTGATTGTGATTCAGTAGGTCTGGGGTGGGGCTTGGATTTTGTATATTTAATAAGCTACCCTAAGACCCAGATGCTATTGGTCCAGGCAGATCACATTTTGAATAGTGAGGCTGGAGCTTTAAGTGCCCCCATACTAGTTGGAGGAAAGCAGGGACCTTTCTGCAATCGGTAGTTTTGTTTCCAGAGCTGCTCTACCTCTGCATAGTGGATGAGTAAGATGCTCACATAAGCATGCCCGTGCGTGCATACATGTGTGCTCACACAAGCGCACGCACACAATCTTAAACAGCTTAAGTTTGTGATTAAACACATCTTTTCAATGCCTAACTAACTGGGCCTGGGGTATCAGGCTGCTGCTAAAATAGCTGCACATTCCAAGACAAAAGTGAGCCTCTCCTCTGAGGGCATCCTAATTTCGATCGACTCCAAATCTAAAAGAAAATGTAGGTTTTTGCTAGGAAAGACTTTGACAAGGTTCTGAAATTGGAAATGTCTCCAACGTAAACCAAGTGGGAGGAAGTGGTATATGGCTATGGGGAGTCTAGAAAGACGAGGTGATCAAATAAGGGCAAAAGGCAGGCACTGTTTAAAAGCCTTCTCAGTCACAGTAGTCACTCAGAATACTTTTGGGAGACTAAGTGAAAAACAAAAACAAAACTTTCAATCTGAATATTGAAAATAGCCCTTGAAATATTAAGGCCTTCTTCTGAGGGCATACTGCACCAAAAAATCTTGACTAACTCTAGTCAAAAATATCTGTGAAATTATAGAACTTTATAAAGGAAAAAACCATATCCAAAAGCCTGCACACCAGTTTGAATCAGGCTAAATAACTGCCACTAACTTCCACTTATATTTTAATTTTAAATGGTTAGATGTAATCCCAAGAAGTCTAATTAATACATATTACATGTCCTACATAAAATATATTATCACTGTATCTAAAAGAATAAACCACAGAACAAGCAAGAAATGCTCGGAATATCTTATTTCACCAAAAAGACACTGTGAAATATATTGGGAATTTAAGCCATTTCTACTTTCAGTTTCTCCTAACTTCATTAGGTAACCAATAAAAACCTAGAATTGCTCAAGTAGGACAGTAATGTAGTATACTGTAGCCCTCACAACACTTCTATTAGGTTAAGTCTAAATTCTAAGTAAAACCTTCCTTTAATAAAGCCTTAGTAATATTCTCGCCGTAGTTTCACAAGGTAGGGTGCAGACTAGAATTAAATCTTTGTCTGACTCTGTATCTTCTGCCTTACCCTTTGGTGTAGCCAGTATTGTGGTGAACCACGAGTATTAACAGGGGCAGTTACTTTTGTACATCAGATTAAGGGCTGAAGTCATCTACAAAAACTGCCATTAGCCAAAATTTTTTTTCTGTATCAGAAAACTGGGTACTTTTAAGATAATTTAAGACAGCTGAGAGCAAACAGTAACAAAATCATTCCTTATAAACTCATGATATTAAACTCACATTTTGACTACTGTTCTCATTTTGCCTTTAAGACATTATATATCTTCTATGGCTATCTTAGATAAAAGTCCAGTAGAGTCTGAAGCAGCCAACTGATAGACGGTCTCAAAACTGTTGGTGGAATGTACTCTTTTAAAACATGATAAAGTCTAAATTAAAATTGTCCCCTTTTTCTTCTTGAATGTATTCCTCTGAAATCCTGAAAGTATGTTAAAAAGATACCGAGTATACCTATATTAGCTTGTGACAAATGCTTTTAATAAACTTTGTCAACATTTTTTCCGGGTTACTCACTAATTAGGTAGCCATTCATTAATGGCAGTCATTTTGCATTTGTGAAGTTTTTTTTATCACATTGATGTTTTATGTGTTATAAGACCTTAAAATGCAAAAGGAAACATATCTTTGTGTGAGATTTCTAGAGCACTGTCAAATATTACTGTCAATTCCACCCAGTGCCAAAAAGACCTCAGGAGACATAGATTGTAAATGTATTTTATTTTGTAAGCAACAATCAAAATATATTTGTGCTACTGATTTTTTCAAATATTAAATGGGATCTTAACAAAATTTGTCCACTTTGATGTATTCTCGTACAACTTTGGAATCTGCAAAGACCCTGACCGAAGAAACAGAAGTAACTGCACAACTGAGACTGAAGGTGTTACAGTGCTGCAAATGATGCCAGATGTCTTACATTTAACCAAATACACCTTCAGAAGTCCCTTGATTTTGAGCATTAGGAACAACAGAGGAATATAGACTGAAAGTATCACTAAATAGCTTTTTGCGTTGCTTTATTTAAATACGACAGTATCCAACATAGCTGCTAAACACTGGACAATGTTTGAAGTCATAAGTACATCCACATGTTCCTCCAAATGACGTTTGGGGTCCTAAAAGAAAAAAAAACACGGAAAGAAAAAGAAAAAAGAACCATATTATTGGTAGATAAATTACTTAGATTCTTTCAGTAGCTGACGAAATTGGTAAAGAAAACCAGACCTAATTTATATACATTTTACAATTTAACCTTCCTCCTAAAATATTGTTGCATTTTTATAATCTCTAAATTTGTTAAAAAGTTAAGTAGCTAATAAAATAATAGATTACACAATGAAAGATTTATTTACACGATCAATGCTATGACTCTGTACCACAAATTTTTATAAAGAGTAACAAGGAATCTATACAGCTTGCAATCATCTGATTTTAAAAAATGTGCATTTGTGTATACATGCCTGAATATATGTGTGTATTCTCTGCCATTCACATATTTTTAATGTCTGAGGGGAGTGCTTAATTCAAAGCAGGCATACCAATGAGTTCAATGTGAATTCTCATAACTTCCTCTGTCTTGGTAAAAATCAGAATTCTGTATAATTTTAATATTTCAAAAGTAGTGTTTTAAATGATTCAAAAAATATTCTTGGATCAAAAGTCACTGTAGTTTAAGAATTTAAATACAATTTGGATCGATTCTAAAATGTTAGGAATGTTTCATGAAGCTATTTTGAAAATGTATCATAAAAAATTATATAGGTACAGTCCTTAAACTTGATCAAATCTATTTTTGAAATAGACTGAGTTAAAAAATGTGGCTTGAACTGCATTGTAATAAAGGCATTTAAGTTAAAATGCTTAGTTTAAATTTATGTTTAGCTGTTTCAGCTAAATTTGAAAGCTTTGAAATAAACGATAAATATTACACACAATAAAAAACTTTAAAGCATTATTTTCTTATGGCTATTGTTAAAATACCCAAGACCTGTAACTTTAAGTAAACGTTTCATCATTGTAATTCTTTCTTGGCTGTGCTTTTCTAACTCATAATTTCAATACGCTGATTTCATTAAACAACACAGGGATATAACATGCTACAAATAATTTCAAGTGACTAGACTACAATATTATTCTTTTTTATTTCAGAAATAAGCGTTAGGGCATTTTAGGTGAAAGAGACTAAGAAAGACTGGCAGGAAAACAAGATACTGGTTTGATTCCATTATAGACAGTTTTGCTTTTGCCATGCAGTAGACCAAACCAGTGAGGTACGTATTATATTTTAAAAAATGATTCTGATGAGTATTAAACTTTGCCAATTATATATTTTTCAGTTTCACTTTTATTTTAATTTAGCCCTTTTATTTGCTGCTGTTAAATAAAATCGACACCAAGAAACTATAGCCTCAGAAAATCATTAATTCAAAAAATAGTTACTTAACTCTATAAAGTATAAGGCTCTGAGTTAGTGATCTAGTATTATATATTAGATTAAAATAAGTAGTGGAAAAAGGTAACAAGGGTGATATGACATAAGATGAGAAAATAAGATGAACTGTATTTTATTTTGTTTTTTGGGGGGTACTTGTTTTTAAATTATAATATTCAGAACATAATGAGATTTGATTTCCTTATTTATGATATATGATAAAGTCAGACCTTTGCCCCTACCACTCTGTTGGAGTAATTGGTTTTATAGTGAATTGATAACATGCTTCCCTCAGTTATCTACATTACTTCTTGTGGCAGCTGGGTGATTCTTAGAGATTTCCCATCCAAGAATGGTCCTGGCCCAAACCTACATAGCTTGTGAGATGTGATGGGATCAGAGCATATGGTAGGATGGCTGAAAGCAAAGACAGCTTAGTGTCTTGCATCTGAAATATCAAGATTCTGCCAACATCAGCAATATGATAACCATGTTCCATGAAATGAAAAAAAAATGTAATCAACATTCTTTAAAAAACAGTCTAATTAATCTGTAGATTCCTTTAATTGGTTGGTATGCCCCACCACCCTCAGATAATAGAGACTAAAATATATATTTCATCTTAGAAAAGTGAAAGAGCAAATATTTAAAACCCTTTCTCTTCACTCAGTGTATCTTATATCACTAAGACTCCAAGCTTTCTCAGGAACATAACCTCGTATTGATAAAGTATATCATTTAAAAAACTGTTATATACATGGAATAAATCTACCATTCTGTTATCTTACCTGGTCTATAGTAAAAATAATACTTGAAAAATTAATTCAGGACACAAGTGTCCTAATTTATTTCTAGTAAATTATTTTCACTAAAGATAGTAATTATCTCATAGGTATGAATTTGTGATTTACTTCTCTACAGATAGCAGAGAGAATGTAACATCAAATAAATCCAGTGACCTTTAAAATGAGTATCACAAATGCATGACAAGAAAAACGTAGGTGAATAGACAGGAAAAAATCATATGGGCCTTAAAATAGTTCTAATTCTCTAAGAACATGGTATTATGCGACTACATAACCCACTGCAGTACACCTCACCTGCTTGCCAACGTTCTTTATTGCCAGCTGTTCAGGTGTCATCTTATCTTCTTCTTCTACAGCCTGTGAATGAAACACAAAGGACAGAGTTTCAAATTCTAAATTCACTTTTTCCACTGCACATAATCACCAAAGATAATGGTGATCATAACTTTCATTCATAGAACCTTTTATTCAAAGAATTTGTTGAACAAAAAAGCAATTTTGCTAATCTGCAGAATAACCTTCAGGATAATGAAAATTATTTAATCACCATCATCTTGAAAATGAGATTTAAGAAATATGTAAAAGGTATTGAAAATATCAAACCGGATCACTAAATGGTAGTGTTAACTGTTTGGAAACCACTATTGTATTCTTTGAGAGACGAGGGGATAGAAGTACTTGAGGCAGCACTTATACCACTGTGGTACTAACTAGTTTTCTTCTGGAAAACTCCTTTTCCAGTTCTGCCTTCACAGTAGTTCTCCTCAAACTTCCCATTTCTTTATCTCATTTTTTCTTGTCAATGTAGCCTGCCATATCCAGTACCCATTTAACTGTTAGTGGCACTTAGGATCAAAGGAGGTGCTGACTTGATCCACTTAACAATTCACAAGGTTTTCACTCTTAATAATGTCACATCTTTAAATTTCTAAAAGTTAATACATGTACCCAGAAAAAAACTCTCACTACGTCACATGAGGAATCTCTAGTAATCAAGAAGAAACAGAGTCATTTGAAGTTTTCAACATCAAAAAAATCACCTGAATTAAAAACCAAATTAAATCAAAATTAAATTAACCAAACCAAACACATGCAAACCACTTTCTACTCCTTTGAGAGTTAGCTACAAACTCTTATATATGTGTGATCATAACTTTCTAGCAGAGGAATTCTGAAATAATTACAGCATTCATATTATCTACCACCACTGTCCTTCTCTCCCAATAATGGCACCGACACAAAAACTCTTAATTGAAAATTCTAAGTGTAAGGAACCTTCTTAGCAATTTGGGTATGTTATGGCCAGATGACAGGACTCTATAATTTAGAGTGAACTCTTTGTTCTATGATTTATTCATAGCATCTGATAAATGGAAAAACAAGAAAATTTAAAGATCACTAATCTTAAGAAATGCCACGAGAACATTTACCACAAAGATGATCACAAAAGGGGGTGATATGGTAGTGGCAGAAAGCAGGAAACCAAAATCCCAGTGAGGGCTAGATTTGGATACTCTAAACTTAATAATCTCACAGCTGCCAAATTTCTTCATGTGTGAACAATGAACATGTAGAAAATGCAATCATCAGACATTTCCCATAAACTGGAAGTTTGGCTGCATTTCACACCTTCTTAATAGTTTTGTAAACAGAGAACTTGAAAATGAGCAAAGATGGCAAGTGTCTAATTTTATAAATGGACAAACTATCTAGAGAATTTTCCCCAGTAGAATCTGCCTAAAGAGAAAAGATGGTGAATAAGTATTGTATCTACTGATTATTAGAGGATATGTATTTACAATACATTATTAGAAAATGCATTTATGACTCACAAACCTGAAAGAAGAAAAAGTAAAAGTTAATAATATGCCAAATCTAGAATTCCCTAGACAGAGAATATGTTCATTTTCAGAGTCAGATGTCACTCTATTATTCTCAGCTAGTTATAAAAGTATTTCCTAACTGGGAAATTGCTTCTCCCACTATTTGATGTTTTACATAAATGGAAACACTTACAACACATTAGTCTGTTTTTCCAAATTACTTTTACAAATTGTGACACTATACTTTATTGACTTACGCATATTAGATGAATGGAACAATTCATCTAATCATACTCCACACTCATCCAGTGTTAGTAGTTCTATGCACATGCCAACAACAGTACTTACTATAATATGTATTGGAAGGAGACAAGAATTTTGGAATTTGGCTCAAAATACCAATCCACATACAAAGTAGTTATTAGGGACTATTTTGAAGTATTGCAAATATCAAAGATGGCAGCTATACAAAGATGAAGGTCAAAAGCATTTAAAACATTGATCTCATTTCAAAGATTAAATAGGTGTAAAAGCTCTAATTCAAATTTTTAAATCTTTTATATCATTTAACCACTTTACCAATTAGTTTTTTCATTCCCAATAATTAAAAGAGAGTTCACAAACTCTTTGAGAAGTGCAGATGGTAAAAAGTACTCCCAGCCATAGATGCCATCTGGGAAATGAGGAGCAGCTGTAGATTTAGGCATATACTAAGGTTGCAAACCCCCATGACAAAAGAGTAAGCATATCCCTTCCATTCTAAGATATTCCAGGTCGGCACATCAAGCCCCTAAATATTTTCTCCATCTACCTAAGTTACCTGTATCTCATCTAACCATCTGGGCAAGACCAGTTTGTCTTCATTCACAGTTCTAATCTGGCTAGTCACCAGGAAAAATTAGGAAATGGTAGTAGCAAAAACAAATGAAATTCAGGCACACAGGCAGTGTCCTCACTAGGGAACTTCTGTGTTTATGGCAACTTCTGTGATTTGGCGTCAAATTTTGCTTTTGCATTCGTGCTCTTCGGTTTACTCAACCAACAAAAAAGCACTGAAAATGTTTGTGGCTATTCACACTAGAAACGTTTTTAACAGTTTATCAACAAAGACCCCCAGATGGCTATCCCATCATGCACGGTCTGCACAGTTCTAAGAAATTCTTGGAATTTGGTCTGTTATGTGATCATAATCCCCTCAGATGTACCCCATATCTTAAAGAGGCTTTTACTAAACCCATTAACATCATTCTCTTTTTTCTGCTAATGGTCTAGTTTCTCAAATAGAGTATCTGTATCTCAAATTCCACCATTTTATTTACCTTTTAAGAAACATGGATTGGATCTTTGGCACTTCACTTACATTCTTCCAAGGATCTCTATCATGTCAATTCCATTGGACTCAGTTTTCTTAACATTCTGAATACCTTTCGAGCTACTCCATCACCTGTTTACTCTTCTAGATCTTTAGCCTTTGCTTTGGACACTATGTCCCTTATTCCACTTTATACTTCTCTGACTACTCCTTAGGCTTCTTTTTTCTCATTGACATGTTAACTTTTCACTCTGTAATGTGCTATGATCCCATTTAAATCCATGTTTTTTAATATCACCAATATGGCAATTCTGACATAAAACAAAGCACAAACTGCTAAAATGGCATATGCTAATTGTTTCACCAT
>NW_012150729.1:2409417-2417036 GCF_000956105.1 Propithecus coquereli | reverse complement strand
TATATATATATATATATATATGTATTTTACACTGGTATAAAAATAGAAGAGCAAAGGGACAAAGGCTAAACCTTGGAACTGCTCATAGCAAAGGTACAGGGGAGGGTCTGGCTAGCAAAGACAGCAGAATGGTAGTTGCTAAAAAGTCAGAAGAACCAGAGGAGTGTATGGACATGAAAGTAAAGGGAAGAAACTTAAGAACTTCAATGTATGAAGTGAAGGCAAGAGGACAAGGAAAGTAACTGAAAAAGAGAGATGCTAGATTCAGTGTACTAAGAAAATAAATCAATCACCTCTTTTAACAAGCTGGAAATAGTAAATTGTTATCAGCAATTATCATGTTATCATGGAAAGGTTATGCCTCTAAGAACACTGGCAGACTTAAAGAATCAGTGACCTAGGAGGTTATATTTCATTCAGTTATATGATTTATAATAGTCCTAAGAAAGAGATGGGGGCAAAGTGTGCCATGATAGAGAACAGTTGAAGGTGAGCTTTAGAAGGCAATACATTTCCTTCAAAATTTTAGCAGTTTGTTATGTTAATATTAGTCATAACAAACGTTTTTGGTAGAAAAATACAAGTATTGCATCATTTAATTCATTCAACAAATACTTATCAAGTATCTACCACTTATTTGGTAGTGTGCTGGAGATAAAATGAGATTTGATATCTGAATTCACAGAGCTTATAGACTAGTTGTAAAACCAGACAATTAAAAAAAAAAGAATTAGTTTGACAGAAGGACAAAGTTCTTTTGGCATATGAAGGAGTTAAAAGCACTCATTTGGTGGTACGGTCTCAATAGTGAGAGAGGGTTACGCTGAGAACTGAATGAAAAGGAAGAGTTGCGATGGGAGTATGCTTCAGGCCAAGAAGCAAGAAAAAGCATTTTAAGATAGAAGAACTGCAAATTACTCAATATTGTGACAATATAACAGTGATAACAGATAAAGCTATAGCAGCAAAGTGGAGCCAATTCTGGTTTGGACTTCATTCTAAGACAATGAGAAGTCAGTCATCAAAGGCTTTTTAAAAGCAATGTAGTGACATGAACCAATCTGCATTTTTTAAAATGACGTAAATTTCATGTAACATAAAATTAACCATTTTAAAGTGCAAAATTCAGTGGCATTGAGTGCATTCATAATGTTGTGCAATCACCTCTATTCCAAAACATTTCATCATTACAAAGGAAAACCTAGTACCTATTAAGCTGTTACTTGCCATTCTTCCCTTGTCCAAGTCCCTGGCAACAACCAATCTGATTTCTGTCTCTATGAATTTACCTCTTCTGGATATTTCATATAAATGGTATCACATAATACGTGACCTTTTGTATCTGACTTCTTTCACTTACCATAATGTTTTAAAGGTCCATTCATGTCGTAGCATGTATAAGTATTTCATTCTTTTTTATGGCTGAATAATATTACAATCTATGAATATGCCACAATTTGTTTATCCATTCATCTATTAATGGACATTTCAGTTGTCTCCACATTTTGGCCATTGTGAATAGTGCTGCTATGAACATTCATGTACAAATTTTTGTTTGAATATCTGTTTTCTATTCTTTTCAGTATACAGCTAGGAGCAGAACTGCTGGGTCTCATAGGGTAATTGTATGTTTAACTTTTTGAGGAACCACCAAACTGTTTTCCACAATGGCTACACCATTTTGTATTGCCACCAGTAATGTACACAGATTCCAATTTCTTTCCACCCTCAGCAATACTTGTTATTTTCCATTATTTGATTATAGCCATCCTAGTGGGTATAAAGTAATAACTCATTGTGGTTTTGATTTGCATTTCCCTAATGACCATGATGTTGACTGAACATCTTTTTGTGTGTTTGTTTTGGCTATTTGCATATCTTCTTTGGGGAATGTCTATCCAAGTTTTGGTCTAATTTAAAATTGGATTGTCTTTTTGTTGTTGAGTTGTAAAAGTTCTTAACATGCTCTATACTTGATCTTAGCCAAAAGGTCAAGAAGTGATTCTTGACATATTCTCAGATATGATTGGCAAAAACTTTCTCCCATTCTGTAAGTTATCTTTTTTCTGAGTTTCTTTTGATGCATGATCAATGTACATTTTAGAAAGACCATTCTACAGCATAGAAAATGGATTTTAATGGGAAAGATTGGAGATGCAAGGAGACCAGTTAGGAGGTAAAGTAGTGGCAGTGGCAGTGGCTACACAAAGAAGCAAATCAACTTGAAAATTTAGTTAGTAGGCTTGTTGACTGACTAGATATAGAAGAAAGAGGGAGGCATCAAGAATAATATTAATAACAACAAAGTGGCTGTAGCCATCATTTTATTAAACACCTATCATGTGCCAGATGCTTCATGTGTATTATTCACAATCCTTAAAACAATCTCATTTTAGAGATAAGGAAACAGGGTTCAGAGAGGTTGACTTGCCTCTAGCCACACAGGCAATAAGCAGTGAAACTGTGGCTTAAACACAGTCTCCAAAGACCTCAAAGACACATTCATGGCAATGTGTCAGGGAAATCATTACTTTTCAATGACACAACCAGAACAGTAATGATAAAGTCAAATCCGCTGATTTATTAAGTGGACCTGAACAGCATAGATTCTTTACAAAAATTTTACAGAGAATTCAATTTTAAAATGTAATTACATGAAATAGGGATGAAAAATATGGATCATGTGTATATGCATGCATTCTCATGTATGTGTGTTTGTGTGTGTGTGTGTGTAACAGAAATTGTAGTTCAGCTTGTTGAAAAAAATTTCCATGGTAGAGTCTGCTAGTTGCCTATCTAACATGCATCTTCCCCTTAGTCTTCTGTAACATAGCCCTGATTTTACTAAAGGCATCAATGCTCTCCGCTAAAAGACTGTATTACATAGCTTTTCTTACAGCTAGGTATATCCATTTGACTAAGCGCTGCCAATGAGATAACAATTGACCTTTGAACAACACAGGGGTGCTGATGCCTGCTTGCAGTCAAAAATATGAGTATAACTCTGCTTACCCCACAACTACTAATAGCCTACTACTGACTATCTTACTGATAACATAAACAGTTGATTAACATATATTTTGTATGTTATATATATTATTAATATATACAATACAATCTTACAATAAAGCTGGAGAAAGAAAACATTATAAGAAAACAATAAGGGAGAGAGAATACATTTACAGTACTGTATTATTGATACTGTAATTTTATGTCATCTGTTTACACAATGAACTGTCTGAAATAGCAAGCAACCACAGCTGAAGACCTCAATCTACAGTATATATCAAGCAATTCAACTTTTTCTTGTCATGTCATGACTTTTCTCTGCTTCTTGAAAGCACTTCCAGCATCACTAGTGGCACTTCACGAGTCCCATGGTGTTATTCAAGGTTTACAGTATTGCTCTAAACACAATGAAAAACACACTAGAACCACAAGAGCTCACTTTTTACTGTGATATGCAATTTACTGGAGAGATGAACTGCTCATGCAGAGATGATAAGCATCATACGGTGTTTTAAGTGGATACTTATAAAACTCAAACTCACCCTAATAGCAACAGGAAGTGGCTACGAAATTATTATAGTAGTACAATATATAAAGTTAATTTTATGCAGTTATAATTTTATACTGAATCTTTGTGTTTGTTTACATTTCTTAACTGCAAACAGCACCAAGCATAATCTGTAAGTTTGTGTAAGTTTTGACACATTTTGACTTTTTATAATAGTATATATTTTATAGTAGTAAATGATAAAATAGACCAGTACCTACCCCTGTTTTATGGTAGGCTACCTGGTTCATTTGCAAGTTTTTTCAAATTGTTGCAAATCTCCAAAAAATTTTCCAATATATTTATTAAAAAAAATTAACATCTAAGTGGATCCAATGCAGTTTAAACCTGTTTGTTCAAGGGTCAACTGTAATGAGAAGTGATGGAAAGGATACTGAAAAGGAACTGATATATCCCCTTTTTGCCCTCTTCTTCCTGTTGCATGAAACTTAGATGGGATGGCTCAACCTCTAATAATCATCCTGAATCATCATGAGGTGACCTAAAGGATGGAAGCTAATACAAGGAAACCAGAGCAGAGAAATTGGGTCTCTGATGACTTTGATGTTTTCATATTGTCCTTGAAGTGCAAGAGACATACCTTTCTATCTTGTTTAAGCCTTTGTTATTTTAAGCGAACACAACCTTAGATATAAGTAACATTTGCTAACTTGCTTAATGCAAAAACTGAAAATAATTCAGGAGTTACATATAGAATTCCCCTACTTCCCAAGTTGGAGGTGACACTGTTACCAACACAATATGCTGACACATATGTGAGATAGAGATACTTTAAAAAAGGGAGGGAAGGTAACATGGGAGGAATTTTTAATTTTGTTATACAATTTAATTTTTACACCTAATAGCAGGTTGCAGGTATTTCTCTAAGTTAGTTCTTGTGGAATTTTATTTTTCATATTAAATCCTTAAAAGAGAACATGTTAAAGAGTTATATGTGCTTAAAATTAAAAGAAAGCCTCCAAAAATGTTATATCAATTACTTTCCTCTAATGGTACATTTTACTAAAACTTTTGTTTTAATTTAAAATGAAAAACATTTTTTCTTAACTTTTTTCTTTGACTACATAATAAAGTTGGAACTTGTTTACGTTTATATGAAATTTGTATTTTTCTTCAGTGAGTTTTTTTTTTTTTGCTCAATTTATTATTATTTAAAAAAATTTTATACGAATTCTTTGGATATTACACATTTTTGGGTACTAGCTCTGTGTTATAGGCACAAATATTTTCTCCCACTCTGACTCCTAACAAGCATTCAATAAATGTTATCACTTGTATTAAAGATAAACTTTACTGTCAATTTATCAAATTTTTAAAAGCTCACATTGATATTCTTAACTAGAATTATAGTAACATTTAAGAAGCTTGAAAGCAGCTTTACAATATTGAGTCTTCCCATTTGGAAACATCGTATGTCTCTATTTATTCACAAACATAAGCCATATATATTTAAATTTCTTGTGACGGTTATTCCTGAATATTTTATAATTTTAGGTGCCATTGTGAACTGATTTGCCTATTATATATTTCAACTGCTTCCAGCCTATGTAACTGTGGTTACCACCTACATAATTCTTGATTATAACAGTTCGAATAGTTTTCCAGTTTGTTCTCTTGGATTTCTGTGTTTGATTGCAAACATATCCTATCATATTCAAATAATGATAATCTGGCCTGTTTTCCCCAATATGTATATTTTTTGGTTTTTTAATCTTAATTGTACTAGCAAAAAAAGAGATTTTCCCATTTAATACAACTACTGTAGTAAACCAAATGTAATGGTATATGTACATATTTTATATGTAAGCATATAAAAGCAATATCCAAACTTTCTTTCACATTACTAAGTAGGTCAGTATGTCCACCTGAAAAGTACATTGTCAGATCTCAGAATTTACAGAGCTATATGCTACATGCTTGAAAGCAAGGCAAATTTTTGTTTCTATGCTATTCTTCAAATGATCTTTTACAATTCATTTTCCCCTGTACGTTCATTTACAAATATGTAACCCAATATTACCAAAATTAAACAAAAAACAGCAGCTGCATCTTGGCATGAATAAATTAGGAGATTTGGAAATAACAAAACTGTGGGTGTTGCAGTTCAGTAATTAGAACAATCAAATGACTAATAATAATCAGGCAAAATTTCTGTGTGGAATTCAGACTTGAAATTGAAAACTTGAGATGTAGGAATTTAATTATTTTCTAACCTTCTTTCACTTTAGGATCTAACTGGCACCTACCAGTAATTACCTTGGTTTAAAACATCAACCAATTAAAAAGAATACTATGAAGAATTGGTAGCTTGGGTCTTTCTTTTTATATTTTAAGTGTTACTAAAAAAATCCAATGTATTTCTTTCAATCACAGAGGGAATTACATTCCCAAATTTGGACTCTTTCATATCACAGCTTACACATTGTTTTCATTTTATAACCAAATCTTACAAGTTTTTGAGTACTACAGAGATTTTTTAAAACTGTAAAGTAGGAAAAACTTCTGTGGATGGGCAGCAGTAACCATAAATAGGTTATTTCCTGGCAGTAGTATCAATACAAATTTACTTACACATGTAATGTTACAGAGAAATGAAAATCATTTCTACAGTCTGCTGAATAATAACAAGTCATAACTTTTTTATTTATAAAATGTTAATTATTTTAAATATGATAAACAATTTCTTTATTTCATCTCCACAACATGAAAACATATACTAGAAAGATTTAAAATATTTTCCCTATCATCTAGCACCAATGGGGATTTCCAGTTAAAACACTATAATCAGGGTATACTCTTCAAAGTCAAACCAATTTTACCAGAATTTAGTTTGCATGGGCCCATCAGCTTTATTTCAAAGCTTGATTCTCTCGAAAGACTTGTTGCTACACTTGGTAAATTTTATACACTGTCTCTTAGATAAAATTTTTTTGTAAGATCTATTTATTTTAAAAAGGGAAATATTACTTTTTGGTGTTAACAACCAATACCAATCTTAAGAATGACCCTGAAATCTTGAGCTCTAGCCCTTACAATTAATTTTTGATACCACTAAAAAATTCTTTATCTCCTTCCTCAGTCCTACTACTTCTCCCTAAATTGGAAATGCTAATGGTACCAATATACTTTTATTCACCTAGGCAGGAAACCTTGAATTCATCTTCGATTCCTCCTTCTTTGACCTATCTAACCAGTGTCATGCTTTATTTACTTGCCTATTGATACCTCTATTCCCACTGCTACTACAGTAATCCAGACACTTAGTAGCTTTTGTTTGGGTAATAGCAAGGTCCTCTTAAATAGGATCTCCATTTCAAATCTCCTCTTACAGCATTCTTCCTTCTTCTATACTATTGTCAAATTATGTTAATGAAGTCAGGTTCTAGGCATAGCATGCCTCTGATCAAAAAGAACTCTTACCCTTGATATTCCAAGTCCTGTTACCTGACTTTAAAAACTTTTTAAAACTTAATTCCCCACTATGCACCTTCATGTACTATAGCCAAACACACTGTTTCCTAAACATGTCCTATGCCTTTTTTCCCCCAACTCCCCAACCTGCCCCTCCCCACCTGACCCTGGTAACCACAATTCTGCTCTCTACTTCTACAAGTTCAACTTGTTTAGATTCCACATATAAGTGAGATCATGTGGTATTTGTCTTTGTGTGCCTGGCTTATTTCACGTAACATAATGTCCTCCAGGTTCACCCATGTGGTAAATGACAGGACTGCTTTCTTTTTAAAGGCTGAATAGTATTCCATTATACATATAATACATACACATCACATTTTCTTTATCCATTCATCTGTTGATTGACACTTAGGTTGACTCCATATTTTGTCTATTGTGAATAATGCTCCAGTGAACATGGGAATGCAGATATCTTTTCAACATATTGATTTCATTTCCTTTGGATGTATACCCAGGAGTGGGATTGTGAGATCTGTCCTATGCCTTTTCCAACTCCTAGCCTTTGACCATGATGTTTCTTTTGCCCAGACTGATATTCCTCCGTATCTTTAAATCTTACTCATGCTTT
>NW_012150729.1:2406710-2409335 GCF_000956105.1 Propithecus coquereli | reverse complement strand
GGGTCTCGCTCTTGCTCAGGCTGGTCTTGAACTCCTGACCTTGAGCGATCCATCCGCCTCGGCCTCGCAGAGTGCTAGGATTACAGGTGTGAGCCGCCGTGCCCGGCCCTTACTCATGCTTTATGGCCTAGTTCAAACATTGTTATTCTCTAAGACTATGGTCCCCAACCCCCGGGGCTGCAGACCGGTACCGGTCCATGGCCTGTTAGGAACCGGGTCACACAGCAGGAGGTGAAAGGCAGGCAAAGGAGCAAGCGAAGCTTCATCTGTATTATAGCCACTTCCCATTGCTCACATCACCACCTGAGCTCCGCCTCCTGTCAGATCAGCGGTGGCATTAAATTCTCATAGGAGCGCAAACCCTACTGTAAACTGTGCATGCGCTCCTTATGAGACTCTAATGCCTGATGATCTGAGGTGGAGCTGAGGCAGTGATGCTGTGCTGGGGAGTGGCTGCAAATACAGATTACCATCAGCAGAGAGGTTTGACTGCACAGAGATCATACTAAATCAATTGCTTGCTGAATCATATCAAAACCCTACCACTGAGGGGCGAGTGACAATTAAGCTGCATCCAGTGGCAGGCTTTATAGTGGCAAGTGAGTTGATGTACTTCAATTGTATAGTTGCATCTGGTGGCAGGCTTAAAGTCAGAATCTGACACACATGTGGCCCGCCCATTATTTTATTTACCACTTCCACTTGCACCTCTTTCCAATACTGTGCCCTTGTCTCAGTTTTGGTAAGCCCACAAGCTAACCCTAGCAAAAATGAAAAAAAAACAAACATCACAGTAGAGCTTCTCTGAAAAGGGGGAAAGACCCAATGATGAGACAGAAGATGACTCTAAGACTGCCAACAAAATGAAAGCTGAATTTAAAAGAAAATACCAAGAGTCCTACTTAAATTACAGGTTCATTGCAATAAGCCCACTTTGTATATGTGGCAACTGGCTATCCAAAAAGCCATGAAACCTTCAAAACTGTTTCACCACATAGAGACCAAGCGCTCTGCATTAAAAGACAAGCCTTTGGAGTTTTTCAAAAGAAAAAACCGTGAACACAGAGAACAGAGGGAATTACTGAAGACCACCACTTCATCAAATGCATCTGCGCTGAGAGCATCATTCTTAGTAGCTAACTGCATTGCTAAAGCTAAGAAGCCCTTTCCTATTGGTGAAAAGTTGTTCCTGCCTGCTGCTAAGGACAGTTGCTGTGAACTTTTAGGAGAAGCTGCAGTTCAAAAGATGCCACGTGTTCCTCTTTCAGATAGCACCATAACTAGACAAACTGATGAAACAGCAGAGAATACTGAGGAACAACTAACTGGTTAGAGAGCATTAATGAGTCACCATGGTATGCAATTCAGGTTGATGATTCTACCAATGTTGACAGCAAGGAAACAATGTTTGGTTTTGTGTGATATATTTTTCAGGAGGATGTGCATAAGGATATATTACGTGCACTTTTGTTGCCAGCCAACATCACAGCTGCAGAACTATTCAATATTCAAATCTTTGAATGATTCCATATCAGGAAAACTGAATTGGTCATTTTGTGTCGGATTATGCACGGCCAGAGCAGCTGCCATGACTGGATGGCCTTCTGGTTTCACTACTCAGATCAAATAAAGGTCACTTCTGAATGTGAGTCTGTGCACTGTGTCATCAATAGAGAAATGCTGGCTAGCCGAAAAATGTCACCTGAACTAAACAATGTTTTGCAGGATGTAATTACAGTTATCAACCACATTAAAGTGAATGCCTTTAACTCAGTCTGTTCACGTGGCTCTGTGAGAAGACGGACGCAGAGCATACACATCTTCTCTCATATACAGAAGTGAGATGGCTTTCTAAAGGTAGATAATTGGTCAGAGTTTTTGAGTTACGAGAGCCACTCCAGAGATTTCTTTTAGAAAAACAGTCACCACTGGCAGCACATTTCAGTGACACAGAATGGGTCGCAAAACTTGCTTACTTGTGTGTCATATTCAACTTGCTCAAGGAACTCAATCTGTCACTTCAGGGGAGAACGACAACTGTGTTCAAGTCGGCAGATAAAGTGGCTGCATTCAAAGCCAAACTGGAATTATGGGGGCGATGAGTGAATACTGGGATTTTTGACATGTTTCAAACATTAACAGAGATTTTGAAAGAGACTAAGCCAGGGCCTTCTTTCTCCCAGCTGGTGCGTGATCACCTATTTCAGCTTTCAAAAGAGTCTGAGCATTACTTCCCAATCACAAAAGACCCCCAAACTGGGAAATAAATGAATCTACGGACCTATTTGTGAATAAGCCAGGTGAACTGACTTTGTCCATGCTAGAAGAGGATCAACTGCTTGAGATCCCAAATGATGGTGGCCTTAAAAATGTGTCTAAGACAACTTCAAATATACATTCTGGATTAAAGTCAAGGTGGAATATCCTAAGATTGCCACAAAAGCGCTGAAAAGCTTGCTTCCACTTCCAACATCCTATCTTTGTGAAGCAGTGCTTTCCGCAGTGACGACAACCAAAATGAGATTACAGAATAGACTGGACATAAGCAACACACTTTGGGTGTCACTGTCTCCCATCACTCCCAGATGGGACTGTGTAGTTGCAGGAAAACAAGCTTACGGCTCC
>NW_012150729.1:2387239-2395599 GCF_000956105.1 Propithecus coquereli | reverse complement strand
ATAGAAATAAAGTGCCCAACAGATGTAATGTACTTGAATCATCCGCAAACCACCCCCCACCCTGTTCTTGGAAAAATTGTCTTCCATGAAACCGGTCCCTCATGCCAGAAAGGTTGGGGACTGCTGCTCTAAGACAATTTGGGTCTTGCTCAGCTGAAGTCAGAGCATCTGAACCCCTATAGGATTTCACATGGGCTTCTCTATGGCAGTGTGTCTCTAATGTCTAACTTTAAGAGCATATAAGTCTCCTGGAAATCTTCTTAAGATATAGATTCTGAGTCAGCAGGTCTGAGGGACTGCATTTCTAACAAAATCCCAGATGATGCTGATATAGCTAGTCTGTGGACAATTTGAATATTAACCTGCTATGGAACAGACAGATTTTTGCTAAGTGCTCTGGTTACCTTAGCTTACTGTTCCATGTTTCTATAAATGAAGCAAGGATCTCTATCTTCTACTGCAAATTACACAAGAGACGTTCAATAAATATTTGTAAACTTAACACTGTATAATGTGTAAATGTGTTTTTTCAAATTGCAGGTTTTCAACCCATTAGTGGGTTGCAATCTGTATGTATATGTGACTGTATATATATAAAACTGAAAGAAAAAAGAGTCAAATGAGAAAGAAAATAGAATATATCACATGTAATAGGGTAAATATTATTTTATAAAACTTTTGTTGCAATTATATACACATATGCACACATTTGTATGTACTGGGTCACAATGTAAACCCTATCTTTTATGTGGGTTTTAGTCTAAAAAGTTGGAAAATACATATTATGGGTTGAATCGTGTCCCCAAAAGATATGCTGAAATCCTAACTTCAGTAAAAGATTGGAGTTATGCTGCTCCAAGCCAGAGAATGCTTGTGACTACCAAAAGCTGGAAGAGGCAAGGAAGAACCTTTCCCTACAGGATTCAGAGGGAGCATGGCCCAGCTAACACCTTGATTTTAGACTTCTAGACTCCACAACTATGAGAGAATAAATTTCTGTTATTTTAAGCCACCCATTTTATGGTAGTTTGCTATGGTAGTCCTACTTAACTAACACAAAATGGAAGATGTCTTTTATCGTATTTCAATTTTTTTCAAAATTTCAGAATTGTAAAAAGAACATAAATCTATGAGCAAAAATATTATCATGGCCATACATATTTTAGCACACCATAAACATTTTCAGGAGGTTTTGCAAAACATGACTATTTTAACATTCTCATATAAAGTGATCTCCCCTACTTACTCTTCTTTACATCATCCTGTTTATTTTTTTTAATAGCACAAATCAAAATGTATTATGTTGTGTTTTTTGTTTATCTTCTGTTTCCTATATCAAAAAGGAAGTTTCTTGAGGACAGGAACCTTGTATTTCTTGTTTTTTACCATATCCCTGGTGCATCATGGCACATAGATTTTCAATAAATAATTATTAAATAAAAAACAGAAATGTTCATAAAATAAATTATACATAGCAAGTAAAAAATGCTGTTATCATTGTCTACGCCCCCCTACTCCCCTTCCCTTCCCAAAAAAGTCCCCTGAAAAATGAAGAGATTTCAAATGTCCAGTTGTATTACATGGTCTACAACAGGGGTTGGCAAACTCAGCCCATGGGCCAAATGTGGCCAGCTGCCTATTACAATAGAACCCAGACACATTTATTTCTTTACATATTGTCTATGGCTGCTTTTGCACTACAACAGCAGAGGTGAATAGTTGCAAGAGATTGAATAGCCTATAATGAAAATATTCACTATCTGATTTACAAAACAGGCCTATGTTATATACTTGGCATCTAATCATACATATTCCAAAGATTATAACAAACAAATGTTGGAAGCAACTTTTACCTTATTATAATTCTTGGCTAATTCCAACATCTCTTTTACCACTGATTCATTGTGTTTACAATGTTCGCTGTAGTCCTGAAGTGTCAAACCTTCCATCCAACTCTTCTTATGCAAATTTAGCAACATCTAAAAAATATAAAGAAAAAGTAACTCTTTTTCTGCCATGAGGATATTCCCTTTACTTGTCTTGAGAAAACACTTCACAAAAAGATTTTGGAATTAATGAATTTAAATTTAATTTTATTAATTCAAATAAACTCCAATTAGAATTCTCCTAAATTTATATTACTAATAATATAACCTAACCTAAGGCGTGCTCCAAGCATGGCCTTTGTATTTGCTGTCCTTCTACCTAGAAGGCTATTCTCATATTTGTATGACTCACTTTACTCTCTTCCTTAGAGATAAATGCCTTTCCTTATAAAGCTACTAAAAGTCACCCCACACTATCTTAAACAAGTCTTTTTTTCTCTTAACCTGTTTATCCCATTTCTGTCCCACTAAAGGGGAAATCAAGAGGGCAGGGACTTTATCCTGTTTATTTCAAGATAACCAGGATCTAGATTCTAGAACAGTATCTAATCATAGAAGACACTCAATAAATATCTGTTGCATTAATTAATAAATTAAATTCTTATGTCACATACAGATCTCTGATTTTTCATATAGCCTAGGTGTCAAATGTCAAGATTAGATGGTAAATGCCCCATTTATTGAGCGACCTTGTGACAATCTTTCTGAGCCTCAATTTATCTATGATTTGAGGGCTTGTATCACACAACCTCGAAGTTTCTTTCAAATTCTAATATTCCATCTATAATTTAAAAACTTAAAACTTCTTTACTGTCAGAATGAAAAGCCATGAAGCTGAGAAGTAAATCAAAGACTTCATTTAGCTAGCAATCACATCAGCAAATTGGGGTAGGGTCCTATATTAGCTAGTGATAACGAAACTAGATACCTTAGTTCAATGTTTCCCAAAGTGGACTCAGAGTTCTGAGTATGTATTCTTGGAAGTTCATAAGTTTTCGAGTTTATAATCTTAAGACTGTTTTTCCTAGTCTTACTCTACAAATTTTCAAGTAAGAACTATCATTATTTTTTTCTTCTGATAATTGATGAAATTATTAAATGTGGACAAAAAATGGGGGCTACAAAATGATTGTTGTTGTTTTGTCATTAGAACGAGTATACTTTAAATGAGATGCCTGAGCCATGAGAATCTGAAGATATACTTGGAGGACTTGGAAGTATATGGGTTTAGTTTAGAAAAATTACCCTACTTGTTTCTTATGGTGGAAAATCAGCTGCATGTCAAAATCACCTATGAGGCTTTTTAAGACACAAAAGCTCCCCCATTTCCCTTCCTATGGCCCCAGGGTCAAGAATTCCTCCATTCCCCCTCTATGACTCTAGGGGCAAGAATAGTACGCCAAAAAATTAGAAAAACCTTATACAGGTGACTCCAATTTGATTGCTTCCCAACTTCCCCACTGATACTGTTCTAGAAAATAGATCATTGGGGAAATTCTGGTGAAGCTGCAACTACCTATGCTATAAAGCTACCTATAAATAAGTATTGAGAATTGGATTTCCCTACCACATCAAAAGCAAACAATGAAAGTTCCAAGGAGCAGCAGGATATTCCTCACCATTCCTGGGCAAGGATTCCATTGGAACCCTTAGGTAAGGCTTGGGGTTAAGTACACAGGTTGGCTGAATAAGAATAAAGGCAGGGCTTTTGTTACCAAGAATGCAGCTGAACTTAGCGATTAAGAACAGAAGCATAACATGAATGAATATGTTTATATATGTTTTTAATACCAAGGATAAGGCTGGGCGCAGTGGCTCACGCCTGTAATCCTAGCACTCTGAGAGGCCGAGGTGAGAGGACTGCTTGAGCTCGGGAGTTCGAGACCAGCCTGAGCAAGAGTGAGACCCCGTCTCTACTATAAATAGAAAGAAATTAGCCAAACAACTAAAAATAGGAAAAATTAGCCAGGCACGGTGGCACGTGCCTGTAGTCTCAGCTACCCAGGAGGCTGAGGCAGGAGGATCGCTTGAGCCCAGGAGTTTGAGGTTGCTGTGAGCTAGGCTGACGCCCTGGCACTCTAGCCGGGGCAACAGAGTAAGACTCTGTCTCAAAAAAAAACCAAGGATAATGGCTAAGTTTATGAAATACCTTCCCCCAGCCCTCATAAAAAGGAAAACTGATGCAATTAGCTGGATATTTCCAAATAGATGGATGTCAGATATGACCGATAAAATATTTATCTAAATTTATCTAAATGAATTTTCAGTTTGTACCTAAGAAGTGCCCTTTTTCACAGCCTGAACTCATTTTATGTAAAATTAAAAATAAGTGTTGCAAATGGACTTCAAGCAATTAACTAAATTTATCACAGCAGAAATAAACTTTGGGATATAAGTAGCAATTAGAAGGAGCTCCACAGGGTCTCCCGTTCCCCTCATGCATCACTATGCTCAAGTACCTGAGCCCTTCAGATGAGTTTATAAGTGGCTTTGACCTTTTAAAACAAAAGTTTATCAAACTTAAAAAAACAAAAATAGAATTCTTCTTTCAAAGAAAATCATATTGCACATCCTCCCCCAATATATAAATTAGATTCAAATGGAAGTGATCTGGTTGAAAGAGGAGGTAGGTCTAGAGGCCCCAACTTACTCTGCTCTCTGCTTGCCATATGCCAGAATCCCCTTCTCTAAGGCTCCTTTGTGAGAGACAGTTTCAAAGCAAGAATGGTCTTGTTTTCTACTGATTACTTATCACTTTCAGACTTGAGAGTGGACTCAATAACCAAAACTGGCTATCAACAGTAAACTTAATGTTCTTAAAAAAAAAAAAAAAAATTAAAAAGTCTTTCCCAGAGAAATACAAGAAGCTAATTTGGTGGATGACTAATTGTGATAGTAAAGGGGGAAAAAGTGCTCCAGACTGTAATTTCAAAAAACAACATAGTTAAATATTTGCCATTAGTTGAAAGAAAAAACTGTACTCGAAATAATCCTAAAAGAATAAAAACAAACAAAAAGAATCCTAACGTACTAAAATACTAGGTAATGTTAAAAAGTAATCAAATTTGAAAATTGTTTGTTATAAAAAGAGATAAATACCTAGGTTTAAAATATGTGAAAACACAAAAATGTTTCCCTTTGCCTCACCTTTAATTTACCCTAGGTAAACAGGGTATGTTTTTAAAAAGTACTACACACAATTTAATTTATTCCTCTCAAATTTAGTAATTCTAAAAAGGCATTTCATTGGAGAAGATAAATTAATCAGAAAAATCACAGAACTAAGAGAAATATTACTATGATTTATTGTAAAACCAAACTGGAATGTTTATTTCCTACTTCCTCTTCCACTTTAGCATCTACTAATATGGTAAAATATATCTTTCAATATGTCCAAAAAGAACTCCTTTATTTTATGCTGCAATTCATCCAAGAATGGAAAAATATTTGGAAACATCAGAAGAGGTCAACAATTCTAATTTAAATCATATAACAGGTAATGGTTTGAAAAAAATTTCCCTCCTCCAAAATAAAAATTTAAACTTACCTTCTGTTCCAGTTCATTTTTCCGATAGTTAATAGTAATGGAGTAATAATGTCTGTTTAGTCCATGAATTAATGCCTATATAGATAAATGATTTTAAAAGGATAAATTAATATTTTTCATCTAATAAAATAAATACAAGTTTGAAACTGTTGACATATTCTGTATACCTGTATAGAAGGAAGGAAGGAAAGAAAGAAGGAAGGAGAGAGAGAGAAAGAAAGAAACATAGATTCCAAGAACAAATTAATATAAAGTCTCATATATTAATATAAAAGCCTATAGCATAGGCATTATACTTTTCCCTCTCTCCCAGGATTACTAATGGCTTCTCGTACGTAAAACAGGAAAGTGAAAATAAATTTTGTCTATTACTACTTCAATATTGTCATTAGTGCTTTAAAAATAACATTTTTTTAAGAGACAGGGTCTCATTCTGTCACCCAGGCTAGATAGAGTGAAATAGCGCAATCATGGCTAACTATCACCTTGAATCCCTGGGCTCAAGGGATCCTTCAGCCTCAGTCTTCCAAATAGCTAGGACTACAGGTGCACAACACCACACCCAGCTAATTTTTCTTTCTTTCTTTCTTTTTCTTTTCCTTTCTTTTTCTTTCTTCCTTTCTTCCTTCCTTCCTTCTTTTTTTTTTTTTTTTTAAGAGACAGGGTCTTCCTATGTTGCCCAGGGTGGTCTCGAATTCCTGGGCTCAAGCAATCACACCTGACCTAACAATAACATTTTTCTAAAAGCAACGTATATTTCACTGTAAAAAAGTTTAAGAAATAGCTATAAGGAAAAACAACAACAACAAATTACATGATTCTACCACCCAAAGGCAATCAATACTAATATCTTGATGTAAAAATATAGGTACAGTTTATAAAATACATATTTACAAAATGGAGAACTTGTATATCATATTTTATAATCTTTTTCTTACTTATTTTATACTTTCCCCAAATTATTTTTTATTTTTATTTTTTTTCTGGAGACAGAGTCTCACTCTGTTGCCCCGGCTAGAGTACAGTGGCATCACTGCAGCTCACAGCAACCTCAAACTCCTGGGCTCAAGCAATCCTCCTGCCTCTCAGCCTCCCAAGTAGCTGGGACTACAGGTGGACACCCCCACGTCCAGCTAATTTTTCTATTTTCTGTAGAGATGGGGTCTCACTCTTGCTCAGGCTTGTCTTGAACTCTTGAGCTCAAGCAATCCTCCCGCCTCGGCCTACCAAAGTACTAGGATTACAGGCGTGAGCCACCGCACCCGGCCATCCACCCCCAAATTATTAAATAGTAGTCTACGATGTAATCATATTTTTTCTTTACTACTTTAAGTACAATAATAAAGAAATCAGTGTTGGAGAATCGTAAGTGACCACCAGCATGTGTGCTGTCAAGCTTCTATCTCTACTACTTGAAAGTTAGTTTAAGAGCAAGGCCCCTCTTAACAACAGCTAACTTCCCCTTCAAAATAAAAGGCATGGCATTTCTGAAAGCCTTCTGATCCCTGCATTAAATACTCTGTTAATATACAGTAAAATTCTATTATGGATATTACCTTTCACTTCAAGCTCTTCTGAGTTGCTTTCTTTCTAGCTTGTCTTAGAAAAATAAGAAAGTGTTTTAAGGTGTGGCTTTGTTCTGTCACTTTTTGGCTTGATCTCATTTGTGTGTTTTAGTATTGAAATTGTCTTAAAACTATAAAGCACCGAGATAGATGTCATTCTGATGGGCATTATATAAACTGTGAAATAAATATATTTACAGATTCTAATTGGAAGGCAAAGCAAACTAAAATGAAAGGAAAAATAATGATGCTATAGCAGTTATTTACACAAATTGTTTACTTAGGTTTGAAATCTGCCTCATAAGGTCCACCTTAAATTACAGACTATAAAGTTGGATTAAAAAAATACAAACTAGAGTGGTGTAGAAAGAAACAGATTTTAGTATTGATTATACTCAATTTTAAGGTTAAAAAGCAGTGTTTTAATTTAAAAAATTAAATCTGCAACAGGTGGCTGGTGACTTGCAATTACTAAAAACTTCTGGCAAAAACATACATGTAGAAATCACAATGATCTTGGATTGTGAGATGCTACTTAACCTTTTGCAAAAAATAATGAAGCAGTATGATGCTATGGGGGTTTATAAGAAAGGTCATTATCACAGGCTAAACAGGTCCAGTAATATATTCTCTTGGAACATGCATGTATGGGCTTGTCTGTACCCAATCAAAATCACTGGTAGTTTATTTCATACTCATTATACTTTGCAGTTTTCCCCGACTTGTAAAAATTTTTTCAAAAGCAAAACACCTGAATCCTTTAAAACAAAACATTTCACTTTGATGAAGATTCAGATGAGTGACTGCTGTAAAATTAAGCGTTTAAAAGTATAGTTATCAAAGTGTAACCAAGGCTTAACCACGGTTAACTGACAAAGCCACAACTCCCCAAAGGCAACCTTATGACAGAGCAAAGTTTCAGAAAAGGGGAAGCAATAGCTACCTAATGTCTTTGTCTGTCTTCTATTTAACCAAGAATGGTATTTCTGTCCTTTAATTAATCTTCAGAGAAGTAATTAACTAGTAGACAAAGCCAGTGGTGCATTTAAAAACAAATTTAAAATAATTTTTGAAACAATAAAGGTATGTATAAAAACAACAAGACATGTGAATGATACAAAGAAAAAACATTAATCACTCAAGAGGATATTAAGTATCTGAATACCAACAACTTCAATAATGGTGGTTAATATCACCAGAAAAAACAAGATACAAACTCTCATCAACAGTAATATATAGGTATGTTTTATAGGACTTTTTTTAAAGGTGAGGATTTTTTTTTAAAAAGTAGAAAATTTTAAGTACTATTAAAGAATTGTTTCTGAATACCACTTAAAATATACAGCAATTTTCCTATTATTT
>NW_012150729.1:2378651-2386636 GCF_000956105.1 Propithecus coquereli | reverse complement strand
AAAGAACCTCCTGCTGACTATGCCATCAGCACACCACCCTCTATCTTGTAATGTAAGGTGACACCAATTACTGCAATTTTCATGAAGCAGTAAAGAAAAATATTAATTTTGCATCTTTATTATTGAAATATGTCATTACTAAACTTACACCAAACGGCCGTCATTGGTGTGCATATGTTTGTCACCTAAATTTTACCTAATCAAAATGAATGACAGAGAAACTAAAACTGAAAGTGAGCACAAGTTAAGGGACCACATCTAAAGCCCAGCCCTGTCACATCAATTATACCACCACAGTACTTGAAATGACAACAAAATTACAGCCAGCAAGGCACTTGCCCACATATTCTCTTCTAGTCAGATACCTTTCACTTCTTGTGACTATGAAAGACTTTATACCTTGTCTGATGGCCTTAAATGTCCAAGCCACTGTCAAGTATAGGAGGCACAATATAAGAGAAACAAGGTCACCCATGCTTTTATCCAGGAATATGGTATAGAATGATATGGTCCTAAATTCATAGTAAAGAAATAATAATAGGTATCTTCTTTTTGTGTGTATAGAAAGATGCCAAGTTCTTCCATGATACAATATCATCTGTTAGCTCTTACATATTAAAAGATTAACAAGAATCACATATTTGTTAAAGCTTTTAAACATTATAAAGTTTTATGTAAAGCCACGTGACTTTAAGACAGATTGCCTCTTTAAGGAAATTTAACCTAATACATTTGTCACATAAAACAATCTCAAAGCAAGATAATATAGTCGGTAATATAGTAGATTTGCTTTTTTTTTTTTTTTTAAGAGACAAGGTCTTGCTCTGTTGTCTAGGTTGCTAATCCTCTCCTCTCAGCCTCCCAAGCAGCTGGGACTATAGGTGCACGCACCACCATACCTGGCTAATTTTTTTGTTTTTTGTACAGACAGAGTCTCCCTATGTTGCCTAGGCTGTTTTCGAACTCCTAGCCTTAAGCAATCCTTCCACCTCAGCCTCCCAAAGTGCAAGGATTACAGGCGTGAGCCACTATGCCTGGCCTAAATTTGCCTTTAAAAGTGCAGAACAACTGGGATGTATCAACATTTTGAAAGCAACTGCCAACTAGATTTGTTCTCATTTACACAACTATCTTTTGAGAATACTAAGAAATTAAAAATAACGTTTATTCTCAGGTTAAGACAACTGAAATCTAATCAAGTCTGAAAAATCTGTGGTAAGTATTATTACATGGTATATGCTAAAGAACAAGATTTAAAGAAATAAAGAAAGAAAAATCACCCTTTCTAAAAGGCTGCCATGATGGGTCCAAAGACAGTAAGAAAGAATACAAATTTAGACCAAAACATTATGACAAGTGAATCAATCTAAGGCTCTGCCTACTCCAGTCAGCCTAAAATATCAACTTTCAACTTTGCTTTTATTTCTAACAGTTCAAATTTTCCCTAAGATTCATTCCTCTTGCCTCAAAATAAATTATCCCCAGAACACGAATGATTTAATTGTCTGTGAAAACTTTTTTCTTTTTATACAGATCCAGACTTGACTTTCACATTTATATATAAATAAATATGCCTAGGTTGCTTATACTTAAATTTCTAATATTTTTTTCCATAAAGCAATAATAAAAACAGGTACTAATATCAGACATACTTTATATATTATAATAAATAACTTAAAACAATTGCTTAAAAAATACAGAAGTTATAAAAAAATACAGAAGTAAAATTTTCTCACATTTTGTACTAAAAAGCACATAAAATAAGATCGAGTTAAAATGTGGGCAAAGGAGGGGGGAAGCGGCCATTTGGACAGATAGGTATACAACTTAAATACAGAATAAGAACTGCTACCCTAACTATTAATTCATTTTGGTACAACTGTTTTATGATTCCATTTTAAGATTTCAGTAAAATCAACTGTAGAAAAAAATAGCCATAAAACTATGAAAATTTCATTATATATCACAAAAAAATTCCTGTACTTTTTTTATACTGAATGCTTCCAAACTGAAACAGCAGACAGCTACATGTACCTGTAGAAGTGTCTATATTATTTCTCTGGAGTATTATAAGCAGATGTGAAACTTCATAAAAGAAATTAAAATATCAGTTAAGTAGATACCATCATCTGTTAAAAACAAATCTGAAATAATTTTTTCAATTCTGTTAAGAAATTAAGAGAAAAATTCAAGGACTTAATAAAATGACATGTTTAGACTGACAATTGCTGAGTAGCTATATGATAGCCAACAGAAAATGATTACTTAACACTAAGATTAAAGGAATTTGCTGCCATCACTATAGCAACTGTCTTAAGGAAACTAACATGTTCAGCAACCTGCAGACCAAAATTAGATTTAGTATGCAATAAAATATAAATACAGCAATATAGTCCATATTTTAATTTCTACACAATTTTACAATTTCTACACAATTGCTTTTTGTGCTGTGAAAAGAAGTGAGTTTCTCCTTTAGAGCAACCTATCAAAATAGACTCATTAATGTCCAGTGTACTAATGAGCAGTGGGTGAAGAAGGTGTTAATTATGCCACAGTAAGATTCAAGAAAAAGCCCTAGTGAGCACTTGGAGGTGTGTATATGCTGAAGGCCTTTCTCCATGTTTGTGTATTTACAGCAGGATGAAATAGAATGACAGCAAAACAGTCACTCCATGGTTAAGAACAGAAATTTTAGACACAACGTACTGAACAAAGACCGCCCCCCTCCAAGCATTAATTAAGATATGGGGGGCAGTGCAAGGAACAGGGGAAATAATTCTTTGGAGCTATGAATTTTCTAAACAGTTCATTTTGAAGTATATATACATTAAATTAGTTCAGTTTATGTCTTATAAACTCAAACAGTATTAAATAAACAATTTTGTATAAAAATTACTACCCTAATATGTAATAACAAAAATCTCCAAGCTAAAGCATGAAGAATATTTTCAGGAATACGACGCTAGACTTTCCACGCCGAAGTTCTGCATACCACATTGAATCTCTATTCACCAGCCTGACCATTTAATTTTTTCTGGTACAAGTGCCTTGAGACTTTTCTGAGGTCACTGCAACAGTAGACAGCTTATAACAAAACCATTAGCAGTTTGGCTAGCTTAGGGAAACCTCTTACTTTCCTTTTTTGTTTATTATCACTGCATGAATCTGCAGCATATGATAGTTTATAATTTCTCAGGCTTGTTAAATTCATGTTAAAGGTCTGTTTTCTTGTTGAATAAATTTTGTTCATATAATGCTGCCTATTTCATACACTCAGTCTTTAATAGCACCTTTGGTCTATGCGCAACTCACAGATCAAAACAGAGGACTAAAATAGGGGTTGATGATGCTATTTACATGTGTGATTCCTGCTGTCTTCTTGTTAGTAGCTTTAATATAATAGAAGACCTTGTCTGTTTTGTAATTAACACATCTTTACTGGAGAGATATTTGGAAGTGATTGCTGTGAATATACTGGTTAGTAAAATAAACACAATCACACACCACTTTCTGTTATCAGACAAATTTGTGAATTGTACACATTATACTCCAGATCAACAAACTGTGATATAACAGCCAAGTAGAAGACACATATTTATATAACCCTTTATTTTTCTGAAAATATGTATTCACTCTGACCTTGCAAATATAATTAGCTTGTGGGATGTGCAGATTTCAGTACCATGGTTGCTTTACTAATTGCAACTCTTGGAAATAGATACTAAATATTTGGAAGCTGCCAATACAAAATAAAAACTGCATGTTTTTTGTGCATCTGTCTTAGATTATAAAAGCAAAATAGTTTTTAAGACAATACTGAGTTCCATATTTATTCCAAGCACGCCTAAGGGTCAAGGAGCTATCATTTCATTTTAATGACTAATTTGGTTTAGGATGTAAAACACTAATTTTCAAATTCAATTTAATCCATAATTTCTTGGCTTCTTTCATGAGTATGGTACAGTTCATCCAATATGCTATCTATTTTTAAATTCATGTTTTCATATAAACTGCTAGGTCACTGCAAGACTAGACTAAATTTCTAAAGCACCAATCTATAGTTCCCCACTTTTACATTCAAAGGAAGCTGTTTTTTAAGCAAAGCTCTTCAAATTAGTTTAATGCAAAGATGTTCTAACGAAAAATGCAGAAACACTTCTGAGAGTAATTGCTATAATTCATACTCTCTTTCTCTCTCTTTTGTAATAGTAGCTGCCTTGGGCGTTTCCAATTGTACTTATATTGAAGTCGATGACTATGGGAAGTATTAAAGACAGAATAGGACCAATGTTTTAAGAACTTACGATGCATTCATTTTTCTTGAGCTTAAAAAAACTAAGCAATCTGAATCTTCTATAACCTTAGAGGTCAGTTCAATATAATATATATAAAAATGAATCAGAATAATAAAAGTAAAGCTTCAAAAATTTTAAGACCTCAAAATCAATGTCAAATACTAAAGAAAGAGAAAAAGTGAAAACTCAGTTACCAGTTAGGTTACATATTTTAACACATATAAACCCACCACCACATAAAGTAAATCTCTAAATGACTATAAAAATGAAAGGTGTGGAAAGAAAAGCAACACCCTATATCAAATATCCTTTATCACTTCGAAATGACCTGTTATCAACTGCTTAGGTTGTTTCTAAATTCTTTAAAAATTAAGGGTGCATGTGACCTGGGAAGTACTGCTGGGGTTTGTGACCATTTCGTTACTTCTGCTGTCATGCACTGCCAGACATCTATAAGAGAAAAACATCTTATGTCTCTTGTAAGCCCACAGCATAAAAAATTCAGAGAAATCTTACTTTTTATGCCATTTCCAATGAAAAGCACTAAGAACTAAAACTGACTCATGCCAAATGCATATCACTGAATTGCTGTGATTTCTTAGTCTCAAGTTTGCAACACGGAAATTATTTATAAAATGTCAATTTTAGCTCTGGAAAAGAAATTCCTATGTGTATGTACATTTTCTTCCTTCATCCTCGGAGAATTGCTTACTGTAGCTAGAGATCTGTAGTACAACTTCAATATATTGGGAGAAAAGGGGGATGGGGTGTAACTAGCATAATGTACTTTTTTTGACAAGTGAAGACATGCATCAAAATTCAAAGAGAAAAGCCACAAGTTTTGAACATATATGCCTTAATGAAAACAAATCGATCTTAGAAACTAGTATAGCAAAAGGTAATTAGACATTTTTAGATTTACGAAACATTTTGAAAAGAATTTACTTCAGTCATAATAAAAATAAAAGTTTTGCAGAATTTTTTTCAGCATATGCATGTAGTCAGTAGAGTATACGGGTTTAAATGCTTGAGGCACTGTGAAGTCAGAATCCTGCCTAAAGTTAGAATTCTGGGTCTATCACTTGCTAGCTATGGGACCTAAAAGCAAGTTAATTAACCTCTCAATCTCTCTGTTTGCTCATGAATAATACTTCACAGAGTTGGTAATAAGAGTAAATAAAAAATACTCATGTACCTGCCATTATTGTCATTAACTGTGGTGGTGATGGAGTTGCGCAGCTCTAACCTTTCAACAGAACCTGCTGTGGATAGCATGGCTGACTCACAACCTCCAGCTTTTACACCTTTGGATCAACTGGGCATTCACACTGGGTTATACTTCCCCTGGCTGCTTCCAGCCAACAACTGAGCACAGCAGTGGTACTAGAACCCAGCAATTCCTGCCAAATAAGAGATTCCTCTGAAGGACAACTCTGGCTCAAGGACTCCCCATCAGCCTGGCTGAAACATTCTCAGAACTATGTAGTAGTCTGTTGTTCTTCCTACCCAACCTACCTTGCCTTTCTCTTTTCATAGGGTTAGATCTGCACTGCTGTCTGAAGGCTCTCCCCTTTATCCATCGTGGGTGTCTCCCCCAATAAATCTCTTTCACATCTAATCTCACTTTGGCATCTGCTCCTTGGAGGACCCAAACTGGTACAGTTAACAAAGCAGAGTACTAATTCTGTATATAGTGTTAAAGTTAGAAAAAAGTTACCCTAAAAATCAAATTACAATTATAAATTTGGCATCCACAGATAATACCTGGCATATGAAAAATCAATAGGAAATTAGGGAGAGACATTTTAAGACATGTATTTCCTTAGGAAAATTCCTAAATAAAGAAAAAGGTATATAGCTATACTGAATGTTATCTCTTTTTAAAAAATGACTTGCCCAAAATCTTGATACTCCTGCATGATAGGTATTTCTACACTTATATATGATGCACTTAAATTTGAACTCTTCAGGGGACTAACTAATAAGATATAAGAGACCATCACCTATGGGTCACTGGTCTGATACCAACTCAAGAGTGCCACTTCTATCTGGTGGCCTACTCAGTCAGCCTACATAAAATGAACAAGTGACTTTAGATCCCTTTCTAGTAGACAAACTAAAGCAATACAATTGGTACGCCTGTTGACAATTCCATATAAAGAATAAAAGGCCCCACAGAATAAAGACTAGGGCTTAGCCATGTTGGTATGACAGTAGGGCAGGTGAATGAGAGGAATAAGAGATACATTGTTTGTCCTATACCATCACCTTTAAAGAAAAACGAAAATTACATCCTTCAAACTATTATCTCTCAATAGACAAAGCCATTTTAGCAGGAAAAATATGTAAAGTTCAATTATTTTGTTGTGTATCATTTTCACGTATTTTTATTTTGCTTATTAATTAAATACTATACAGAAATTATCTTGCCTAATCCTCTCAACAATCAAGAGATAGGTATTAATATTATCAATTTATGGATGAGGAAACTGAGGTTTAGAGGTCTTACTAAATTAAATGAGATGACCCAACCAGTAAGTGATACCACTATGATTTGTACCTATACAGAATGCCAAAGCCAGTACTCTTCATGACCAAGCTATTTGGCATAACAGCTATCCTAATACAAAGGCAAGAAAAGACTACTATTAGATTTAGTTACTCAACAGCAACATTTGTGTTTTATTCATCACAGAATATCCATGCCATAAGAGAGTAACCGACACACAAAATATGGTATAAAATAAATACCTATTGAAATGAAAAACTCCAAGAAAGCATTTTTGGTTACTATTTTATATAAAGTGTTACCACT
Source organism: Propithecus coquereli (assembly GCF_000956105.1). NCBI lineage: Eukaryota > Metazoa > Chordata > Mammalia > Primates > Indriidae > Propithecus > Propithecus coquereli. Next base: position 2,379,526 of record NW_012150729.1, on the reverse strand, counting down.
TATGTTTATTTTTCCTTTAAAAAGAGAAAAATATCCATTATCTATTAAAAAATCTAACCACTAGCTTTAACAATATATATTCTTCCCATTTCCTTTTCTCTGCTCAATTGCGAATTCATGAAACACTCTTCCATGGCATGCTAAACTGAACTGACGCATCATAAAGTACTGACTTGTGTTTAATTTGGAATAAAAACTGCATACAGTAAAGGTATTTGGAATGTGAAAAATGGCAGTAAGCATCTATTAATCAGCTTACTAGTAGCCTAAGAATAATCACTGGGGAATCAACTATGACTGAAGAAAATTTACCGCCATACTCAACTCTACCCTCCTTAGGAAATTACAATGACAACAACACTTAAACCTGCCAAAACTAAGTCCCAGGTCCAGAAATATTCTCACAATAAACAATGGCTAATGTCAAATTATCTAGAATGTAATCTTTAAAAATGAAAATATATAGGCTCTAAAAAGGCCTCTTAATCAAAGTCACAGATTCTATTTGCTGGTACAAAACTGGCAGTAAGTATAGGGAGTAGCTCTTATTCTTTATATCTCCAATGTATGCCTGGCACACAGTAGTGATCAACAAGTGTCTGTTGAATGACCAGGAATAATTAGATTATTAGGGAAAGAAAAGCATTCAAGAAGCCAAAGAGGCAATAAATATTATAATATTCTTATAGATAATGGGACATTGTCTTAAGGGTTTTACTACTATATTCTTACTGAAACAGTTGGATTCAAACTAATTTGAAGTACATTTGCATCATTTGAAAAGCACAGCAAGTACTAAAGCATAATAAATTAGCTCAGAGATTATATTATTAATATAGAAGGTCTAGACTAAAAGAACTCCATTAAGAACTGTT
>NW_012150729.1:2293561-2378601 GCF_000956105.1 Propithecus coquereli | reverse complement strand
AACTCCATTAAGAACTGTTAGCTCTATATAAGATTCATGATTTTAGAATTTTAAACATGAAATTGCTTCTACATTCCTAGCTGACAATTTCTGATTATATCAGCTGAATGAATGTTTTAAATATTAAGTTTTTCTATCAGGAATAATAAAGGCACATTAATACCTATAATATTTTCTTAGGTATCTTCACAAGATCTGAGAGCGTTATAAAACTTCAAACTGATAATAAGAGTGAAAAACAGGAAGCAAACAAAAAATAATATAGTAACTAAACTTGTTCCAAGAATTGGAAGGGTACACTCACAGAGCTATATTAGGAATGGAAATAGAATTTTTATGTGTTCTATTTCCTATTTTTCTCTTTCAATCTGGAAAACTAGATGAAGAAAAGGGGTGTGCATGTGTATGTAAAATTTGGCATTAGGACTATCCAGCCCTGATTGATCCTTGTGGGATACTGATCAAAAAAGAATCTTATGAATATAATAGCTACGCTAAATGTCTTTCACTACTTTTTAGAAGACAAATGACATGTTAAACTGGAACTCTAGCTCTGATTATACAAGGTTCAAGTTTATCAAGGTTAAGGTCCAAGAGCAAACTGGCTAACCAACCTTGTCAATCTCATGTTTCAGGCATTTAATAAATGATTCTATGACTGCTGACATATAAAAATTGCTTACTAAATCTTACAAGATTAACTGCAGTTTTTTTTCATATGATAAAAGCTAAAAACAGAATTGGTAATGGCTGCACACTGACACACATTCATTCCTTCCTTGATTTTATTTAATAAACATTTATAAGGAAACTACTTTCTCCCAGGTACTATGTAAATCCCAAGATATGAGACTGTTTCTCCCCTCAAAGAGGTCCCAGTCTTGTAAGGGAGACAACACATGGACAGATGAATAAAACACAAAATGGCTAAGTGGCATATATTAATCACTTCACAGGCCAGAGTTTCAAAGTAATATATTTATTTTCCTCTTCATTGGCATGCCCAAGGGGAATATCTTAGAAAATGGTAAGCGCTCAATAAAAATTAGCTGAATAATTAGAAAATTATTCCTAAATTAGTCAGGCCGTACAAAACGTAAAAAAGGAAGTCTTAATTTCTTTTGTAGTCACTACCATCATCTTCCTAAATGTGAGCAAGTTAGAAATTAATTTATAGATTTGTTCTTAGCAAAATTTTCAGAAATATTCACATTCTATTTTTTAAAACATGCTAAGTCTTAATCCTTTTTAAAGTATCAATTATTTTAGTCTTCAGAAAAATAAAGTATCATATATTGTACACCTCCTAATATGACATGTACACTCTAATCACTACATTTTTTACCTCTTGATATTCATAACACTATGAGACAGGTACTAAGATCCTTATTTTACAGATGACAAAACCGAAAGCTCAAGAAAATTAGGTAACTTGTTCAAGGTCATGCTGTAAGGAGATAAAAATAGGATTTTAATGCAGGCCTGATCCCAAAGTTTGTGCTCTTCGTTACTCTATGCCCTGCCTGTACCCTACACACACACACACACACACACAAACACACACACACACTCTCTCTTTCTCGCTCTCTCTCTCTCTATATATAAAAATAATATATATATATATATATAGTATATTTTAAAAATAAGAAAACACTTAGGCTGGGTCACACCTATAATCCCAGCATTTTGGAAGGCCTGAGGTAGGAGGAATTTGAGACCAACCTGGGCAACGTAGCAAGATCCTGTGTTTACAAAAAAAAAAATTTAAAAAGTAGCCAGGTCCAAGAGTTCAAGGCTGCAGTGAGCTATGATTGAGCCACTGGACTTCAGCCTGGGTAACAGAGTGAAAGTCTGTCTCTTAAAAAAAAAAAAAGAAAAGAAAAGGCTTAAAACAAAACTACTATTTGAGTAGCTTAAAACCTCCACCATCTTAAAACTTTTTAACAAAATGTCTTGGAAAAATAAAAACTTTGCCCCCGCCCAACCCCCCAAAAGAGACATAATCTTCTAGATATCTGAAAATAGAAGGTAAGCTCTTATAATATTCATTCCCTAACTTTCCTCCTATATTTGCATTTACTCTCCAAAGCCCCATCTTTTGTAAAATGCAGATTAAAAAACAGTAACAATAAAACCACTCATTTTACATCCTACTATCAGTGAAAGAAGAATAAACCAAGAGGTAAGTACCACCTGGAATGATGTTTCTATATTCTTCCCACATGATACAAGCTCCTCTTTTCTGAGTAATGTCCTGCCCACCCTCAAGGCTCAGTCCAAGCTTTATCTACTTTGTGCAGTCTATACTGATTTTTTCCTTTTTCTAATTTAATTTGCATTTACTGTGTTTGCTATACAAGAATATTTTATTGTATATTGGCACATATAAGATTCTGAATAAGTTTTTGTTGAATTATTTTTGTCTCTAGCAACCAACTTAATACAGAAACAAGCAGTATCAGTATATTTTGCATTGTATCAGTATGCAATGTAGGATATCAGTATGTAATTGGCAGAATGTTATCTTGTTCACTAGTGATACTAAATATATATGACTAATCTCCTCAAAAAGACAAAAACCGTTTTTATTTATTTTGTACCTCAGAATCATTAGCATACAGGCACATCAGGTATACTTAAGAATACCTGCTGATGAGCTGATCTGCAATTAGATAAACATCATATTTTTAAAAGTCTATTGAGTATTTCTGATCAGACTAAATTAAAATGTTTCAAGAAAACCCGGCCAGTGAGAAAATATATTTAGCCTAAATGGTCAATAGGGTTTTTTTTTTAATGTTTTCAAAACAGAGAACTGATAAAATGATTGCTAGGAGTTAGCAGGTAACAACTGAACATTTTACCAACAGGAATCCTGCCTAGGAAACTGAGTTCTCTAAAGCAATAATACTTTTAAATAAATACATTAAAATATCATAAACAAGTTATATGCTAGTTTTATGTTTTTGCCCAAAGTGATCATTCTTTTTGATCTAAGGAAGAAGTATAGTCATATTAAAAGTTGAATTAACTTCTCAATTTGCTCCTGGATCCAGTTGTGGGCTGAATATACAAGATAATAAAACATTGAGCAAAAGGTTGCCGCTGTGACATTTGAGAACTGAAGTTTAAAATATTTGAATATGTGTATTTTGCAAATAAAGGAAAAACTGATTTTGCTGATTAGTTTAAAGGAGAGCTCGCTGGTGATTTCTATGAGCCTGCTCTCCATTTAAATTATGAATGCAATTACCATTGATTTTCACCTGTACCATCTTAAAACATTTAGAATACTGTATAACATACAGAGTGACAGTGGATTCTTTATCATATAGTGTACTTCATTATTTATGTTGGTCTCAATGTTCGGTCTGCGGGATGTCACAAAAGCTGACAGAGATGAGTCAGTCTAAATTGTTTTTTCAAATTAACAGAGTAATACCACATGAAAAGAATCAATACAGAATATATATAATATCTACTATGAATAGTACAAAGAACTATTGAGAACTTAGAGAAAACATACAGCTGTCTTCCTGACTTATGCTGAAGGGAGTGACACTTATCCACAGTAACTTAAGAAAAGGCCCTGCAATGAGCTCGTGTTATTCTATTCCATTTTCTATTCCTGTTACTCCGATTATATCATTCATATTAGTCTAATATTAAAGAATTAAAGAGCCAGTAAAAAAGCTTGAGTTCTGAAATTTTGCAGACCTGTATTTGTATCCTTGTTCTGCTGCTTACTCATAGTCTATAGCAAAGTAACCTCTTTGGCCCTAATTATTTTAATATTTCATTGATAAAAGGTAATAATAATAGTGCCTATCTCTAGGATTACAATACCTAGCACACAGCAATTATTCAATAAAGATACAGAAGTCACCATAAAAGAAATTGAAACTTATGGTGAATGAACTGAGATACAAAGAAAGAACCCATGCTTATCTAATCACTCAAAAACAGAGCAGAATTTATATTAGAATTTATAAAAATGGAAATATAAAAAATATACAGGAAAGGTTTATTAAAAAGTGAACAGAGACACAGAGACCCAACTTAAATCATCTACATATAGACTGTCATTTCAACTCTTGATCTAATCATTGCCTTACTAAATATTTTGACAGCTTCGATAAATCACCTGCAGGGAAGGGAGAGGAAGAGTCCTGTGTTTTGCTTCATTTTTACAAGTTTATATTCTTAAGTTTAATGACTTAACTAGAACACTCTAGCAATGGAGTTACTAGCCTTTAATTTGGTTCATAGTGTTGAGAGGACTCCACACTGAAAGAACCATAAATTACAACCAAACTCTGATACCTTACAGATGAAACTGCATTATTGACAAAGAACTGGATCCTTATTTCAGGTGATATAATTGCATGAATCTAAATGTTAGTCACAACAAGTGATATGAATCATCGCTGATAGATATTTATACTAATTTTTTTCAATAAGATTTTTATGACGTACAAAACTAGATAGTGATACATATGATTTCATAAATTTTAGATATATTATTTTTTAAAAACTACATTTAACATTGTCAACAGTCATGTGATACAAGTGTATTTTTAAATGAAATTCATTCTTTTAATATAAATTACCATTAAATAGAAATAATGCAAATTCCAATATTATACAGTAGTTACACTAGGTTTGGAAACTAAAACTGCCATTTTAAATATTACAAACAGGATAACCAAAAATAAAATACAAACTAATTTATTACATTGTATTTACATTCTTAAATACAATGCTTTCTTTCATTGTATTTAAGCTTATATTTTCCTTTTAAAGTAGCCACCATAACATGAGTCAGATACAATAAAAAGTTAAGTCCACCTAAAACTACAAAATAAAACTAATTATATTTAAAATTAAGCTTCAGTTATTACTTATAAATATTGTGGTGGGGGTGCTTTAACATATAATTGTTATATTTCTAAAATAAAAAGTATTACTTAAATGAATTACTTATGAGTTACTAAAATGGTACCTTTAGGATCAGAGCACTAAACTTAAGAGGTATTATACTATATTTTAATTCATAAAACTAATGAAAATCAAGGATTTTCAACTGCTTTTATCTGTATCAGTTAAGTAACAATACACTTAGTAAAAAACAAAGTAAACAAATTGAAATATAGCAAATATAGCAAGAAACAGAAGCTATCCATTTTGAACGGTCTAGTATATCAGTTTCTATTATTGTTTCTGTGGATAGTTTCTGCTTCTGAAAAGCTAAATCACACCTAATAGAGATTTAGAGAGGACCTCACTTTTTATACATCATAATAATATGATGTCAGAAAACATTCAACTTCAAATTCATGGCAGATAAAAACTCCATATTTTAACAGCCATGTTTAGTTTGTTTGAGCTGGTGAGCAGATATAAATGTAATCTGCACTTCTATCAAACTCTAGGTCTGATAGATATCAAGCTAATATTTATTTCTAAGTGCTCCAAGAATTATTTGTAAAACCTGCATAAAAAGGATTCCGTAAATGTACTGTGATTTTAACAATTATTCTACACTACAATGGAAGTACATGCTCAAACAAGACACCTCAGCAGTATTTTAAAGCAGTAACTACCTAGCCAATTTCTGTATGTTCTGTAGTTTTTCTAATCCACTCTCCCTGTGGTTGAGCAAAATCGAATTGCCTCTCACATTTGCAGACAGCTCTGTGAAGGTGATAATAGAGCTGCTCCCTGCTGTCATGAGGCAGGAAATAGGAAAATGGCATATGGGGCTAGAAAGAAAGAAGTAAAAAAAAGAAAGAAAGAAAGAAAGAACGAACAAAAAAGAGAGAGAGAACTAAACAAGAACAAAAGAGATTTCAACAAAGAACAACTATAACCCAATATGCTTTGCAAGTTAATTTCTTTTCAGAATCATTTAGCATATTTAATCATTCATCTGCGTCCTCACTCCAAACACACAAATGGTTGACACCAAGTCTTTGGGGCAAGTTTTCATTGTCTAAAATATTTGGAAAATACACCTCCAGAATATGTCCTGCACGATGTCTGCAAAACAGAGTCCTTTAAATAGATTTTTAAAAATTTTGTCCTGATTCCAAATTCACTATTTAAAAATAAAAGGTAGAGCAGTGTTTATTAAAATATTAATGAAATGTTTCTAGCAGGCTTTTAGTATGCTTTAACATTCCTAATTTTATGAAATTTAAAACTTTAAAGATAAACATTCATAATGATTAGACAAAGGGTGATTAAAGTAGAAATAAATCTCAATAGTTAAATTGCTAATAATACCAAGACACATTTATTGACTTGTACAGTTTTTCGTTTTTTAAAGTAAAAAGACAGTGGTTTTCTGTGTAATTAAGAATCTGCTTTGAACAAAATGGATTTTTATTTAATGTATCTATAAACAGAATGTGGCAGTAGATGGCAATAAAGATAGAATCTACTCTACCTTTCCTTTTACACTCTGAATGGGATCCACAACCACTGCCACAGCTCTCTCCGACAAGGCTTCAAAGCTCTGCTGAGTGTTGATATCCACACCAGAAAGCCAACAACCAAAGCCAGGGTGACTGTGATACCAACCAACAACCATCTCAGGCCTGAAACAAAGAGGGCATTCAGACGCTCAGAACAGAACAAGTAATACATTTATGATATGAAAAGAAACAACACACTAACAGGGTATAAATTAAGAAGAGATGAAAACACACAGGTGTGAAAAAGCACCATTAGAAACATTGAAATCATACACCATATTATCTAGAAAACATGGAAATGAATATATGTGACAAAGGAGTGCTATCATTAAGAGATGCACATTAGCAGTGGTAGATAAGGCTTTCAGTTTTTCACCTTGTTACCACACTTTCTCAGAGCCAGTTTTTACCCTTTCAGCATTCAAGTAAATATCTTCTCTTTAACTCCTTAGCTCTGGGGGTTGGATTTTCCAGTCACAGAGTACATTTTTAACAATGGACACCAGGATCCACTGTTGTGAAAGGATTAAATATCAATTAAACCAGCAGTAGAACTAGGAACTCAGTCAAAAACCAATTTGCACTGTTCTGCTCAGCTGCTGAGCCTTTTGCTAACATTAATTTTGAAGTTTTTTCCACAGTAGAAGAATTTAAGCAAGAGAATGACAACTATTGAGAGACTTAGTCTGAGGGAAAAAAACTTTAGAATATTTGCATTATACTTTGTCTATCTTTAAAACTATGCCTACAAACATAATTAAATATTCATAATCTCATTCAGTTGCAACTCTCAAATACATGGAACATACAAGCTCTTTCAATTATAAGTGACTAGACAGTAACTCCATATGCTAAACAGAGGGAAGCTACAGCCCAAGCTTACTATGTGACAGTCAAGAATTTTAATATGAGGCAGTTCTCTGATTGGCAAATTTCTTTGATTCTAAAGGGAAGAGATGCTTTACATGACCTTTTTTCCTGGGAATGATATTAATAAACACCCATAACTTTGAGGTATGTTTCTAAAAATATTTCTTTCTTTAAATGATCATTTAAAATGCTTACCTTCCTGTCTGCTTCAACATATCTAACATTTTGGCTTGGAACACTGGATCAACTGCCTCCACACTGACACCCTGGTTTAGAAAGAAAGAAAAATGTTTAGCTTTTGTAACTTTGAGAAAAAGCAACTGTATAAGTGAACAAAAAGCTACTAAAAAAAAAAACCCAGCTATGTCTATTATCTTGGGGTACCAAAACCATTTTATAGGTTTTGATAACTGTATTTGATACCCACTGAAACCATCCGTTACAAATCTTATGCCAATAAAGCTTCTAAAATTGCCAAGTACCAAACTGATGTTAGCTAATGAGTTAAGACAACTTGCAGATCCTTCAAGAATTTATGGCCATTGCTATGTATGTATTTACCAGAAACGCCAAGTAGTTAAACTAACTGTGACTTTTAGTAAGACCTATCTGGGCAATAATACTTCCTATTGCCATCCTATGATAACTGATAAGGACTACGACTAGTCTCATCCAAGTTCTACAACAATCCAGCTATTATAATGGTACAGACTCAAGTCTTTTTTTAATGATATAAACACTTTGAAGAAGGAAAATAATTTATTGCCTCAAATATAAAAGCAATCACAAAAAATTCCTCACTAGAAACAGTACCCATATCTCTTAAATGTTGCATTACTTTGACAGTTCAACCAAAATAAAATAGTAGAACATGGACAAATAAAAAGAGTTCGTATCATCTCTCTGGTGATAGATGACAGTCATTATATCTCCTTTAAGGCTTTCTTTTAACATCAGAAATCTAAATCTAATCTACTTAAACAAACCAGTTAACATAAGCACTTCCTTCCCACCAAAACAAACAGTGTATATATTGAGTTCTAATAGAGAGTGCATCCTTGGGAACAGAGGTAAGCAATCTGCTGCCTACAGGCTAAGAATGGTTTCTTACATTTTAAATGGGATGTTTTAAAAAAAGAAGAAGAATACGCAACAGAGACATGTCTTAACAGAAAAAGTTTGCTAACTCTTGGGCCAGAAGAAAAACTTTCTAATTCTACTATATAGAGTAAATATGGGGATCAAAATCTTCCATTTTATATTGTCGAAAAGTAATGATATTAAAGCCTAAGGACCATTTACTATAGAGTATATCTATATAAAGACCACATGTAACAGTAATAAGTTAATTTTATTATGTGTTTTATATATTTTGACATGAAAAGCTATACAAGTAATAACAGTCTAAGATTTAAATCTAAATCTTTAGTTAATATGTAGTGTTTCTTTATTTCCAAATGTACAAAATAAATATAATGGATATCCAGGTGGACACAATCAGTAGATCCTAATTAGTTTACCTAAACAAACTCATCTATTTAAAGAAAATTTGTATATTTTTTCCATATTTTACATTATTTGTAAATATAATGCATTCTGTAACAACTATTCTATTTAAGATGCTTTATATAGATATACACACATATATACTGCATTATTTAAAAATATAATTTGTTCTCTAGTGCCTAAATAAACTTATCTAAATAAACTTATAGTAAGGAGCCTCAAATAAAGCAAACAGCTTTATGAGAACAATTTCTTTAAGGCAAATATTTTACAAGGCTCAATAAGTGAAATGTTGCATATCAAATAAAACAGCAACTATCAGAAAAATATACAGATTATATTTTTCTAGGCAAGCAGGTGAGAAGGATATGTGTGCAATTTTTTTGTAAGGTAGATAGAATGGTTATTTTTTTTTGGCCATTTTCTTTCGATCTAAATGTACATTTATCTACACAAGTCCAATGCATTAAAGAAAAAGGTAAAACGAAACAAAAACCTCTAGAAAGAACAATATATTCTGAACAGATAGAGTAGATGCCTTTCAAAATCTGTATGGAATATGATTCATATAAACAAATTACCATGCCTGGGCAAAAAGAACTAAGGTTCACCATAGTTTTTCACTTTTTTTACAACTTAACATTTTTAATAGGAAAAGCTTCAAAGTCATTCATCATATATAGGAACATTTTTTAAAAGGGCATATTTCTCAACGATGAAAACCAAACATAAAAATTTAGTGTATGTAAATTAAAAATCTAAATAAGATAATCTCTGAAATCATTTGAACCAAGTGTTCAAACTAATCAAACAAATGCCCTGCTATTATAGGGTAAATACCTTTTAAATCTAGTATGTTATGCCAGTTAAAGCTGAAGGAATGAGTAAAAGGATTTAGCATTAGCATCATTAAGTTTGTAGACATATAAGAATTCATGATGCATTTAAAAGATTAATGATTTAATTCAATACAATCTAAAAATTTCTATCATTAATCTTATGATTAATTTTTCCTACTGGAAAGAGAAAACATAATATGATTAAAGTTATTTTGCATAGGAAAAGAAAAACAAAAAGAAGCAGTTACTTGCAGCAAGCAAGCATAAAGTACTCACTGTTCCTGACTGCGGCATAGCAAACACATCAATCACTCTGACCGTGTAATCATCAACGAATTCTCCAAGCATCAGACCCATAACTTCCATTGGAACTCCAGCACGGCCATGTTTTAACATCTGTAAAGAGGAAGATACGTGGGCAAGAAGAATGTATCTTTGAGCTCTTTGGTCCCTCTTAAAAAAACCCAACTAATTTTGTTTCGGAGAAAATAAAACATTCTATTTTATAAATGCACCTAAAACAATAGCTTCTGTTTGAAAGGATTAAGGTGACAAATATTCTGAGCAAAAGATGCAGTGAAAGCCACAGAGCTCTCTAAGCAAGTAACTATATTCATTACTTACTTTTAACAGTGCCAAGGAAGAGATATAGACTTGTTCTGCTGTGTCCACTGCAGGAGCATCTGTAGGTGGCCCCTAGGAACAAGTACAACTATTATAAATACACAGAGTTTATGAGTTTAAAATTCAAGTTACATGTCATATAAACTTGATTATTTTAGGAGAATTTTGGAAAAACATGTCAAGTACCCTTTCATTTGGTTATAACATAATCAAAGACATTTGCAAATTTCAAACCTGTAGAAAACAGATAAAACTTAGCACTCATGTTAGTTTCTAATGGACATAAAGCTTAAGTCTTTCAGCAATGATAATTTACCTGAGCCACGAAATAACTCTAATGTACCAATTATCCCCACATTACCACAATTTGTATGTAAAATGCTGTTGGACTAGCACAATTAACTGAAGGATCAACACAAACAGCAAATTCTCTGAGCTTGATTTTCAGCTAAAGATAGCATGTAGATTAGGGCTATGGGATTGCTTTGCAGATTCATAGGCATAGTGGAGGGAGAAGAGGGAAGAAGACTTCTAATCCCTAGATGAAAGAGCTGTGATCAACATACTCTGCACTTCACCTAATGAAGTTGTTTCCTCCCTCTACACAACAACAAATTTAACACAATTGCCCCAGGTGTGAACAACCTGGTTGAGACAGGTGTAGCTAACATGAAAATACTTCCAAAATCCTGACCACTACTTTTAAAACAAATATTACGGCCGGGCACGGTGGCTCACGCCTGTAATCCTAGCACTCTGGGAGGCTGAGATAGGAGGACTCCTCCAGGTCAGGAGTTCTAGACCAGCCTGAGCAAGAGTGAGACCCTGTCTCTACCAAAAAATAGAAAGAAATTATCTAGACAACTAAAAATATATATATATAGAAAAAATTAGCCAGGCATGGTGGTGCATGCCTGTAGTCCCAGCTACTCGGGAGGCTGAGGCAGAAGGATTGCTTGAGCCCAGGAGTTTGAGGTTGCTGTGAGCTAGGCTGACACCACGGCACTCACTCTAGCTAGGGCAACAAAGCGAGACTCTGTCTCAAAAAAAAAAAAGAATTCTATCTTCATGAAAAGAAACAAACATCTTTTGACTATAACATTTACCTGAACAAAGCAACTTACATAAAGTTCTTACCCTCAAGATGCCTACAATCTTGTAAGTGTGATTCTGCCCCAATTAGTACACATAGAAAATTTCTTATTTTTTAATACTGAGCAGTCTGGGAAATTACAATGAGATGTGACTTAAAATTACCAGGCCCTGTTTTGCTTAAAGTTTCCTTTTCAAGTTGTAAACCAAAATTCTCTCTCCCTTTTATGCTCTTACTGAAATTAAAAAACTGTTTTACTCATTATATCCCACAACTTATATGTACTTTGTCTTTCTATTTATATGCTAAATGCTGTGGTTTTGTTTTGCTTAAAAACTCATAATATTTACTGGAAGCATTAAGTATAAAAGGTTGTAGAATAAGTTTTCCTTAAATAAAATCACACAGAAAAATTTCCTGTTTTTATTTATTTTTACACAAAGTAGTGAGAAAAATCAAGTCCCTCAAATTTTGTTTTTAGTTTTAAACACCAGGCAATAAAGCTGAAAAAAACACCAAATTCTTCATGTATTATCACCTAACGTAGCTTTATTGCTTATCTTTCAAATAGGTAAGAATATTTCAGAATGAAAACTGCCAAATGAAAACTCTGCTAAAGCTAGCTAAAGTAATATTAGACCAAAGCATCTGCTGAAGTCTTCAAATAAAACCTGATTTTAGTGATAATTTTGTTCATTCAACTAAGAAAGTTAAGAAAGATAAAGAAAAAGGTGAGGACAATAGTAAGTTAGTTGTGATGAAAGGTTCTGAGGGAGTAATACTTCAAGGTTAGGACAAAGTTTTAGTTAAACAGCAGGAATAAGTTCTAGTGATCTACTGCACATCATAGTAACTATAGTTAATAATAATGTACAGGCAGTCTCTAGGTTATGGATATGTTCCAGAGAATATCTTTAGGTCGGATTTCTATGTAACTCAGATCCCTGATGAACAGTGCATCTACAGTAATAATAATAATAATAATAATAACAACAACAATACTATAATGGCTCATATGTGGTAATAGTAATATATGTAATACTGTAATAATAATAATACTCTTGTACTGTAATGATAAGTTACAGAATCTATTGTGCTCTTTTTTTTAATTCAAACAAACAAAACATAAAACCAAACTCATAACAAAAAGTTTAGACAGGAGAAATTTCAAAAAAGAATATTAAAGGTTAACGCTCACCTAATGTTCCATCAATGCTAGGCTAAAATGAATGTCATGCATATTTTGATCTCTAACCAAATCAATAATAATCTTTCCATTTCAAGAATTAATCTACTACGCTGCTTAGTAATGACTGATGCTTTCATTGGAGCACTGCCTTTCACGTGTTCCATTATTCTCACTTTATAATTGTTCCCACAGTGAAGCCACCGAAGCCTAATGCTCTCCCAATGAATTACGGTATTTGGCCTCTCTCTGAATGCGTATTTCTACTTTTCCTTCCATTGTCATAACCTTCCTCTCAGGTGCAGGCTCACCAAAACTAGTAGCGGACTTTCACTTTGGAGGCATGGTCATAAGGGTAAATACACATTCACAAAACCAAATAAAAAAGTTAAGACAAAAGTGATGCTGTGCATAAGGGACTGTAGAAGCAATGAGACTAGCCGTTACTGCTCACACCATGCAGGTATGTCTACGTGCGTGGAAGAAACTAGTTCCTAAATTATTAATTTAACACATCAACTGCCACACTAGAAAAAAAATTTTTTTCTTTGGGGCCACGGTGTTTTATTACAATAATAGAATAAAAACTTCAAAAACAAAATGATCCTTTCTAATTTTATGAAAAATTTGTTATTTTTTATTGTTTTGTGTTTGTGAATTATATGCAACTTGAAAAATAGTTCTCACGGCTCCCAAGGTGCGGAGACATGAGTTACATATGCTTTACGAGGCCCCGGGCTCAAAACTCGTGAGTTTATGTAGTAGTTAATGTGTTAATTATAAATTATCCTTATGGGGAGCCTTGGGAGCCCGTTCATAAGTATAGAACACTGTAAGTTGAGTCATCCATAACCCAGGGATTGCCTGTATTGCATATTTCAAAGTAACTAAAAAAACTTTAGATGTTCTCATGATAAAAAAATAATAAATTTTTGAGATTACAGATATGTTAGCCTGATTTGATTATTCCTATACATTTATCAAAACATCACACTATACCTCACAAATACATATAATTATTTGTCAATTAAAAATAAAACTTAAAAAAAGGTTAGGATAGTGAAAACTGTATTCATAAAATTATTCCTGGATTTAGAACAATTTTAAAATTTTCATATGGAGAAAGAAGTTAAACTGGTATCTTGACTGTAGTTATTAATACAGCCTTTTTCAACTTGCCAGAAAATATTTATTTAGAAAAAAGAGGGAAATAAAGCATCACACCATTACCAAAATGTGTAACTGACAGAATCCAGAAACTATTTCTGCCATCAATGAAGGAAGAAACACTCTGTTTTATTCAACATTATATATAACCAGTACCTAGCAAAATGCCTGGCACATAATAAGAAGTATTGGCTGAAAGAATGAATGAATAGATTAAGGTACTACAACAGAAAAGAAAAATACCAACCAGTTACTCTGTGAGAGAGAGAGAAAGCCACATGCAAGTAGGTAAAGAGAGGGCTCCTCTCTTACAATCTATTTTCTTCTGGTTCAGAAACACACTAGCAGAAAGCCCAGGTATTAAGAGAAAATCGTGCAGCTGTTTCTTTATTGTTTGAGTGCTGTTTTTGAGGCTGCAGCCAGTGATATATCCTGCTGTCCCTTTCACCCCCATTACTACTATTTCTTGATCTAGTCAGAGACTAAGTTTCCCAGATGAAAACTTGGCAAGAAGTAAAGAAGAGTTGGTAGTGGTGAACTGCATCCAGACAGGAAAGGAGGGAAAAGGGGAGACACCCCATGTAATACACTGACTATGGGACAAGGTGTTAAGGATCTCAACTAACAGTGAATATCTGAAGCTATTGTTTTTCTATACGCTCACCCATTTAGAATAGCACACAACCAGGCAATAGAAGAACACTCCACTAAAGATACTGGAAACTGAGGTCAGAGAGGTATATAAGAATGTGTACAGCTACAGATCAGAGATGACCCATTAACTCTCCAAGATAAGAAAAATGTGGGGCTGTGGACAATGTACATCCATTATCTTTTGGCAGACACTCCTGGAGAACAGCATTTTGATGATTCAAAGAGAAGAATGCCATATAAAAATAGGAATTATGAACAAAATTTTAGAGAACTACTTGACATCAGTAGACTATAAGGTTTCTTATATTTGAAATAGAAAGAGGACAGATCAAGATGAAAACATGAAAAATAATTTAGAATTAAAATCACACTGAGAGAAACAAGGGTAAAAACATTATGACAAATTTAACTCAGTGATACAGAATACAAACTTTAAATGACATCCCAGATGAAAAATAAAGTTAGAAATGAAAACTTTCAGAAATATAATGAAACTAGAAGACAAAGAAAGGAGCTCTAAGCTAAAAAATACAGTTGTTCCTAAGGATAAAATAAGAAATGGAAAGAATCAGTAAGTAAAAACAAAGCTGAAGAAAATTTTCTTGAATTTAATGAAAAGCTCAACTTTTGGATCATCATATGTCAGGCAATAATCAATGAATGTCAGTCAATAATGCACTATATCTTAAAAAATCTTAGCTAAATCTTAATTACATAGATAAAGCAAAACATCTAAAACCATACAAGTAGGAAAACCAAATAGCCTGCAGAGAATAAAACGCAACAAAGGTTGACTTGGGATTTCTTTGCACACTAAATGGCAAAAAACAATGAAGAAAGTTTCAGAGTTTTCAGAGAGAAACTGAGTCAAAATTTAATTTTATACTCAATTTTTTAAAACGTCTGAAGGTCCACAGATATGTTACTAAATATGCAAGGGCTCAGAAAATGTTTCCATAAATCTTCCTTGAAAGAACTTCTTGAATAAATGATCCAGTTGAGCATCTCACCCACCCCAAATAAAAATTAGAAGCTAAGAAATGGAAAAGCCAATATATTTTTAAAAATCTGTTAAGACCATTGAACACAATTAAAAACAAAGATGGAGCTAAATAACATAAATAACCAGAGTCCAAATCCATAATTACTATCCAAGTAACTAAGTGCTGACTTTGACTGTTCTGGAAATGTGGATTAAATAGTTTTTTGAACTCAACTTTAAAGTAACCATAATAAAAATTAAAACACAATGTACACCTAACCAAGTTAATGGAGAAGAAAAATCAAACACAACATTGACAAATAAACAACAGTAGAAAACCTTTCAAGAAAGAAGAAAAACAAGAATACCAAACAACGTAAGATCAAATATATTGGCTATGAAAATGTATAAATTGATTAAAGTCCTTTGTTAAAAGATAAAAGCCTCTTATAATGGATTTAAAGTAGAATTTCATATATATGCTGCTTAAAAGTAACAATTAAAGCAGAAAATACTGAGCAAGATTTGTCAATGAGATCTACATTTCTTATGTAAAAGAAGCCACAATGGTCACTATGGTTCACTCACCTTGCTTTTCTTCAGTGATGTATTACATTAATATTTCCTAGTGTTAAATCACCTTTGTACTTCTGGATTAATTTTTTGTTTTATTTACTACATTTTTACTCATGGTTTTTGTTTCTCATGAGTGAGACTGGTCTTGCATTTTCTTTTTTCTGTTAAATTTGTCAGGTTTTGATATCATTATGCTAGATTTATAAAATACACTGGAAAATTTTACAAGTTTTCCAATTACACAGTTTTCCATTTTCTATGTTCTAATAATATGTGTGTGAATAAAAAATTATCTATATCTTTAAGATTTGGAAGAGTTCATTATTAAAACATTTGGCTCTGAGGCTGTTTTTGGAGCTAATTTTTATAACTTTCAGTGGTATTAATAAATTCAGGTTATCTATATCTTGAGACTAGATGGATTATATTGTTGCAGAAAGTTTCATTTCATTTAGATTTCAAAGTTATCACCACAGAATTGAACATATTCTATTTTAATTTCTCATTTTTTCTTTTTTAATACTGCGAGCATTTAAAACTAAATTTGCTTCTCCATATCATGTTACAGCACCACCCAGATGGATTAAAGAGTTATATTTTTTCAAAAAGCAATGCATAACAAAAACTACACTAAAAATAATTGGTGAATGTCTATATGATCTGGGTAAAGAAATACATTTTAGGTACAAACTCAACTGAATAAATAAAGGAACACAAAACTAAAAACATAATCTAAAATTTATGAATACTGACAAAGTTAAAAAGCAGAACAAAACACCCTGAAAAAATAGTTTTCCCATTTATGACAAAAAGTCAATAAACTATAAATTTTAAAATGCTAAAACTACAATGGAAACATGGGCAAAGAATATAGAGAGACTAATTACGCAAGAAATAATACATGATGAAATAAATATGAAAAATGCTCAACCTCCCTAGTTAACCTTCTTTAATTAAAGAAATGCCAATTAACACATTAAGACATTGTGGGTTTTTTTCCTACCAAATAAGCTTTACAATGCCCAATTTTAGAGAAGGTATAACGAAAAAAAAACACTATCAGCACCATTGGTGGGAATATAAAATGGTATTAATATAATCTATCAGAAAAGCAACTCAGCAATGTATATCAAGAGCCTCACAGCTACACAAACTTTTTGACCTACTCTTTCACTCCTAGAAATTATTTGAGTAAATAAGCAGAGATGTTTGCAGGAACCAGAACACTCAAGATAATTCTTTTAACAATACAAATAACTTAACCTATAATTTAAAAGCATTGTTGAAACCCCCTTTCTCTGAGATCTCTATGGCTCTGGCCATCTTAACCAGCAATATAACCTTAAAAGTAAGTACCCTAACCCGGGGGATGGACACGCTTGAAGCTCCGACTTGGGGGGCTTGGGGGAGGAGGGGCAAGGACAACATACGTAACCTAAACATCTGTACCCCCATAATATGCTGAAAGAAAAAAAAAAAAAAGTAAGTATCCTAACCTGCTACTATACTGAATATTTTAACTTAAATCTTGAAGGAACCCTCCCCTAACTTAAAAAGAATGAGGTGATGTTGTAGAGAAAAAGGAAATCCTTGCATGTTGTTGGTGGAATGTAAACTGGTACAGCCATTATGGAAATCAGTATGGAAGTTTCTCAAACAATTAAAAAATAGAACTACCATATGATCCAGCAATTCCTCTTCTGGGTATATACCCAAAGGAGAAATCAGCGCCATGCAAAGATATCTGCACTCCCATGTTCACTGCAGCATTCACAATGGCCAAGATATGGAAATAACCTAAGTGTCTGCCGACAGATGAATGGATAAAGAAATTCCATTCTTTAAATAAAGCGCGCGCGTGTGTGTGTGTATGTGCGCGTATGTATATATATGCAATGGAATATTATTCAGCCATAAAAAGGAAATCCTGCCAATTGTGACAACATAGATGAACCTCAAGGGCACTATGCTAAGTGAAATAAGACAAAGAAAGACACATACTTCACTTATAGGTGAAATCTAAAAAAGTTGAACTCACAGAAACAGTAAGTAGGACAGTGCAGTGGCTCACTACCAGCACTTTGGGAGGCTGAGGCAGAAGGATCACTTGATGCCAAGAGTACAAGATCAGCCTAGGCAACATAGCGAGACCCCCGTCTCTACAAAAAATTTTAAAAATTAGCTGGGCAAGTGCCTGTAGTCTCAGTTACTGAGCAGGCTAAGGCAGGAGGACTGCTCGGGCCTGGGAGTCGGAGGTTATAATGAGCTATGATTACGCCACTGCACTCCAATTTGGGCAAAAAAGCGAGATCCTGTCTCAAAAAAAGAAGGGGGTAGGGAGAGAAAAAGAACAACAAAGTGAAATGTAGACTACATTGCCTCTTTCTTTTTAAGTTAGGGGAGGGTTCCTTCAGGATTGTAAGTTAAAATATTCAGTATAGTAGCCGGTTAAGGTACTTACCAGAGGCAGGGAGGCGGGGAAAAGGCGAGATGCAGGTCAAAGGGTATAAACTTTTGGTTATAAGATGGATAAGTCTGGGGGATCTAATATACAGCATGGTAAAGTGACATGTGTACACTAACTTGATTGTGATGATCATTTCACAAAATATATGTATATCAAATCATCACATTGTACATCTTAACATCAAATAGTTTTGTCAATTATACCTCAATAAAGCTGAGGAGGAAAAAAAAAAGAAAACTAAGAAAAAAGCATGGCTGGCAAGTACATTCACATGAAGGCAGATTTCTCTCCCTTTTTGGAAGCCATGATAACAACAAGAGGTAAATTAGGAATGAACCTATACAACAACCAGGTAGGCTTATGTTTACCAGTGCAAAGCATTTTTAGAGCACTCAAGGATACAGCCTTTTTTGGGCCAATTCTTGACTCTACTAGTAAAGTATTCTACTTCAGAGAGTTCTTCATTATCAGTATCTGAGCTACCCAGGACAGGAACATGACTTAAAGTCATGATATATAGGAAATGTTCAAAAGAACTTGATGAAATTTGGAAAAGACAAGACTCAAGGTACAAAACATCTCTCTTTAAATACCTAAAAAGTTGCCTGATAAAGTTTAGACTAACATTTCTCAAAGTTCTCAAAGTTCTCTCTGAACCAGTCCAATCAGCATTACCTGGGAACTTGTTAGCAATGCTTATTCTTAACTGAATCAGAAATTCTGAGAGCAGAACCCAGAAATCTGAGTTTTAAAAAGTCTTCCAGGTGATTCTGATGCTCACTAATGTTTGAGAACTATTGATATGGACTATATAGTATAGAGAACTAGGAGCTAATGGGAAGAAGCTATGAGATAGTGAATTTGGGTTCAATATAAGAAAAAATCTTATATTAGTCCAAGGTATCTAAAGAAGAGTTAAAGTTAATAGTTTCCTGTAATTGGAGTTAATCTAACATAGCTATTCCAGTTGGTTAAAATGCTATAAAAAGGGTTCAATGACAGACTAAAACAATCAACGAATGATTAAATCAGACAATATTTTTAGGTTCTCTCCTAATTTACTATTAGTCATCATATTGTCTCCCAAGGGAGACAGCCCAAATTCATTGTCTTCAAAAATAAAACTCTTCATTTTCTCTACAAATTAACCTAACTTATCATTCTAATTAATATCTTGAGTCTCAAGCTAGAAATCTAGACAAAAATTCTGTTAACTTGCTCCTTCACTCCTTATATTCCATATACCACCAATTTTTCTCAATTCTTTGTTATTCTGCAGTGTGGCAGAGATTTTAAAAATATTTATTTTTGAGAAATGAGTTGCAAGAAAATACCATCCAAAGAGTTCACTCCTAGGCAACTAAATTTGGAATATACTGTGTATCCACTTTACCACCAAAAATGTATGTTGTATGTTAAAATATAAAAGGCTTTAAGAAAAATCCTAGGGTAGAAAAAAATCTGTTTATCTTTGTTTAACCCAAAGTCTTCCAAATCATTACATGAGCCACACAGTCCCATCAGAGAAAATCTGGAGTTTCTTTTTCAGGCTCTGAAAAAATATATCATTTTTATCCAATGTGTGGCAAAGATCAATCCCAGGCCACAAATAATACTTAAGT
Organism: Propithecus coquereli; assembly: GCF_000956105.1. NCBI lineage: Eukaryota > Metazoa > Chordata > Mammalia > Primates > Indriidae > Propithecus > Propithecus coquereli. The sequence goes on along the minus strand of NW_012150729.1, from coordinate 2,358,539 downwards.
ATTGACCATGTGCCTAGCAATTCAGCGGTGTGATTAAACAAAGCCTTCAAGAAACTTGTTAGGTACTCAAAATATACCCTACTGCCATAGATCAGAAAGCTAAACAGTATTATCATCAAGACTAAAATGCAATTTCTGACTTCTAGTAATATACTTTTTCTACTATAGCATACCATCCCATTTTCACATGCCCAGATCTACTTTCATTCTGGAGGCTTATTTCATTTCCTTTGTTTATAATTTTAGAATTTTCTGCCACCTGGAGCCATTTCCTATTGACTATATATGTGTAAGCATATAAAATTAAAATTTGAGTATAACTTTAATGTATTTTAAAGAAGGGAGTTAATGTAAAAAACAAAAACAGGGGCCGAGCGCAGTGGCTCATGCCTGTAATCCTAGCTCTCTGGGAGGCCGAGGCGGGCGGATTGTTTGAGCTCAGGAGTTTGAGACCAGCCTGAGCAAGAGCGAGACCCCGTCTCTACTAAAAATAGAAACAAATTAATTGGACAACTAAAAATATACAGAAAAAATTAGCCGGGCATGGTGGCGCATGCCTGTAGTCCCAGCTACTCAGGAGGCTGAAGAAGAAGGATCACTTGAGCCCAGGAGTTTGAGGTTGCTGTGAGCTAGGCTGACGCTACTGCACTCTAGCCCGGGAGTGAGACTCTGTCTCAAAAAAAAAAAAAAGAAAAAAAAATCATCTTTCATTTATTGAGAAATTATTATACTTAAGAAACTAAGCTAAATGTTAGGTAAACTGAGGTTAAAAAAACTTGTACAATTATATAAATCAAATGAAAACCTGACTGCCAAATACTTTTTGAATTTTTAAAATTGACCTAGGCTGTTATTATTCTAAAAAATAGTGATGGAAAACAATGTCTTCTTTCTGGTGCTTAATAAACAACATAGCTCTAAAATTACCAGTTTATATAGTATATGAACTATTCAATTTAACTCTGTTGACCTTGTAACAACTATATTACTACCATAATAAACAAGAACAGAAAGTCATTTTTTGGAGATTGAATGTGAACTTAAGCTTCAAGATCCTTTAATAACTATTAGAATAACTGAAGGCACCAGGAAAACTAAAGTGGTTCTTAAGCTAACTAAACTGAAAACTAAAGAAAATTGGTCTATATTTCACACAATGCCACTATAAAATAAAAACACATACATCACCAACAATAGATAAGTAAAATAAGAAACATCTGAATGTTCTACAACTTTATAATCTACTGTTAAAACCTGAATGCTACCATTTAAGAATTGGGATATGACTTATAGTTATCTATTTCTGTAAAAAAATATGAAACTAAAATGTGTCTCTCATAAAAACAAGAAATTGAAATAATTACTTTTGCTATATAAATCTTCAATACTCAATTCCTACAAGCAACTCAGAAATCACCTAAGTCTGACTCTTTATTTAAAATAAGTTTGTTTTAAAAGGGGGGAATCCATGCCTTTTAAAACTTAGACTAAAAGTCTAAGTCAGCTATCTAACAGAACTGTAGGATAAAGAGTTGAACCATAGGCACAAGCAGTGTGACCAGCCTTTTATTCATTCATGAAAATCTAACCAACCAGTGATAGATATAAAGCTTGTTATGGACTCCACAAAGGCATCAAACTTACCTCTGTACAAGGAGTTCTGATCTGCCACATTTAGTAAAACAGAAATTATCATCTAGGTCCACAAATTTTAAATGTGGTCAAATTAAATGAGACATGAGTTGTTCCCCGCCTCCCATTTAGAAGGTTAAAATCTGATCCAGCATAAAAAGCTGTGACTTTTACTTGGGCAGCCTTCATTGACTAAGGGCTTAAAAAAAAAGGAAGGCATTTGCCATTACAATAGCATAAAAACTAACGCCTCAAAGTGTTACCTACTCAGGCTTTTTAACAAATTTGTTAACACTATTACTTATATTACTCCACCTTTCTCTTAGTGTGAACTGGTATCAATTATTTAGCCAATTTTATTATGTTATTAAAATACCTGCTGATTAAACATGAACCAAAGTGTCACTTAAAAGAAATGTAAAATAAATAGTATCACTGATCTGCAACACTCCAAAAATACCTAAAAATAGAAAGTCATTTTAGGAAATGACACCAAACACTTCAAACTTTGTTAAAAAAAAAAGTTGTTCTAATATTAAAATATTACATAGGGTTTATTTTTACAATGGCTGTTTAAAGGTGCATATTCAGAATTCTTTTTGAAAGTCTATTAAAATACTTGTTTTTTTAACAAAAAGAAAACAGATTTTATAAACAAATGAAGGTGATTATATTTTTACAAACAAAATAAAATCTAAACTTACAATTTATTGAGTAGTTGAAAGAAAATAATTCTTAATTTTATGGTATCCGATGTAATACTCAACAAATTCTATCATAAAATTAAAAAATCTGATGAAACCACTACCTTCAGTTTCCTCAATTAAAAACTACTTTGAAAATAACCTGAACACAAAATAAGTGAATTCAAACATATATAAATAACTACCACTGTATTGTTTATCTCTTACCCAGCAAGGTAAGAAACAACCTTTTAATACTTTAATTTTGTGAGTATTAAACAACTAGTGTGAAAAACAAGCTGCATGTAAACTATTTCTACTGCCTGAGCTTCAATGACTAGCTGAGGCAACCTGTTATAGGAGGTGTTAATTGGCAATAGGAGTACAAGTCAGAAGCATGTTCCCCATCGTCCTAACCCAGCAAGGCTAGGTCATTAAAGTGGAAATGAATTCTTTCATGTCGACTTAACCCTTTCAATGCATGATTTCAGCTGTTTTCTTTCAATTAATTTAAAAAACTTGTTACTTTTTAGAGTTAAAAAAAAAAAACGCCCCCCTCCCCAAAAGATCCTTTGGCTGACAGTTCCATAGACTGTATTATTCAGAAGAATAGAGCAAGTTAATTGCAATGTAATACTGCAACTCTCCCCTCTCAAAAACATATAAACTAATTGTTTTTCTCTAACACTGAAATGATACAGGATACAGTGTTTAGAAATAGCGTAGAACCACTCAGACATATAGGGGTTCAATTTATATTTCTGTTTGAGGATCCAACAACTGTCCCATTAATCATCTTAACCTTGGGATAGAATAGTGGTAATTTTTTAAATTCCCATAATGTCCATACACGAATCCCCAATATAAAAATGTTTTGAAACATATATGAGTTAATACACCTTTCTAATTATGTTTCATTATTCTGATAAGGTGCATAATCACAGCATAGCCTATGACTGGTTGCCAAAAAAGCCAAAATTCCTTTTATGGCATGATCTCAGAGCTTTCCAGATGGCACATTAATTCTTCAAAAGAAAAAAAAAAGACAAAAAGAAGGAAAGAAAATAAGAATGAAAATGTCAAAATAATGATGCATTGCTTTTCAAATGCCACATTTATAAATACTAATATTGCCATATATTTTAAGTATTATAGAAATTTAAAATAGTTATATAAATACTCTAAATATTACAAATAAAAATTAACATACATATACTGCATCTTTCATCTGAATAATCTTCAAAGTACTGACTTTAATAAAAACTCACAGTATCAGAGTAATAACTAAACATTAGAAAACTTATACCTGACACTATTTACCTTGTGATTAGCCAATAAATAATTACCAACATGACAGTGGGGATATAATTTGAGCCACTGTTGAAATATAGCTGGGTTCTTGAGTAACTATAAACAACAATATGCGTATTTATTAACTTCATTAGCAAAGACCAAGATAATGGGAAATATAATGCTTCAGGGATGTCAAAAAATGAGAATTGTACCATATTCCATATCTCTTTCCCTACCTCACCCACCTCCTCTTAAGTCCTCCAATTATTTGACAAAGTTAGTTCCTGTCTCTCTGAAAACTTTTTTTCCCTAGGCCTACCGAGCTCCTTCAATAAGTGGCTGCCCTGGAGCCAGTATTTTGAGAATATAAAAACTTCAGTAGGGTAAGGTTATATAATAGCAGGGGAGAGGGGAGAAGATGACACCATTATCTGGTTATAAAAAGACCCGTTCAAAGTAACATAGGGGCTAGTAGCCCAGTGCACAATGCCCAGCTGTGACATCTCTTTCCCTTTAAGACCACCCTTGATATTCACTTTGAAACAATTTTCACCTACTTAAAAATGTGTGTGTGTATGTGTGTGAAATATGTCATGAGCACCAATCACTTTAGACATCTATGAAATCTGTCTCACTAGAATAGGCACTGACTGTACTCCACTCTGAGTGGCAATCACTCTGCTCCATGTCAATGAGAAGGGAGCAAGCCCAATGCTTGACTATCACTGTTACAAAGAAGCATCATTCACAGAGGATCGTTTCAAATTTCAGAAACCAGAAGATAACTACAACCTTTAAGAGTGGCAAAAGCATGCTGTGTTTTATAACTGGAAGTAGGACCCCAAATCAAGCAGAACCTAAAAGTCTTACAACAGAACATTAAGGAATCAGAATTGTTCCATAATAGACCCTACAACTGGATTTAGAGTTCTTATAGTCACCAATGGCCCTTTATTTCATACCGTTCAACTATGACACTATTATTTATGTATTTAAATTATAAAACATGTAAAAATAAATCAACCATAAATAAATCGGTTATTCTGGAAAGCATCCATAATTCATTAATCAGCCCATCTTCTATGGAATGTTACAAAAACACAAAGAATGCACATTTTTATTTATTCACTCAACAACCACAGACTTGAGACCCCATATGCCATGTATTGTCTAAATAACAGTAAGCAGGTCCCTGCCCTTAAAAGGTTTATAAAGTAGAAGGCAGGCAAGAAATAATAGAAAAATCATGACTGAAACATAAATACAAAAATAGAGGCATATAAAGGGAGCACAGAAGTCATAGCAATCTATTTCATAAAATCTTCCCTTATGCTAAGAATTGAAGGATTTGTAGGTCTTTTCCAAGCAAAAAATAAAAGTAAAAAAGAAGAGAGAAGGGCAGGGAATGGCATTCCAAGGAGAGAAAAATGACACATTGAAAGGCACAGAGACCTGAAACAGCAATCATCCTGCATATTACCATTTGAAGCTTTTTAAACAATAAAATAGACTGACTAAAGCATGGATTCCTAATTAGTCAAACATGAGTTAATACTGCTTCAATTTCAATGGGTGCTTTTCTGAGGATGTGACTTTTTTTAAAGGGCATCTTTAAAAGTAGAAGTGCTTTTTTCTTATCCACACTTTTGCCTTTATGAAAAATATTCAGCACTTAAGAATATAAATCAGTTTGTTCTCTGACATGCCTAAAATAAATAACATAGTCACAAGACAATACTTGAAGGATAAGATGATGTGTTTTTTCATACAAAATGTTAAGTCTTAGGACATGATAGAATTTCACTATTGTGATATAGAGTGTCTCTTCAGTTTATAGAATTGGTACAAATATTACATCTGACTCAGTCTTGAAGCCAGGTTATTTCTCCTTAACATACAGTTCTCAGAACAAAATGCTCTTTTAACAAATAATATAAAAAGCTGACTATTTGACATCCCAGCAATGGGCACCAATGGAAGAGAAGACACAGAGTTCAAGGCTGGGATTAGTTGGATCACTGATCAAAGTAGCTGAAGGTTAAGTGGATGCTACTGTGATCAGCTGTTAGAGCCACTAAGCAGCCATAAAAGCTAGGCCCCGGAGGTGTTAACGCAGAATACTAATAACCTTGCCTACATGTGTGTGTCTTCCTTTATATTTTTCAAATATGTTATACTTGCATTTTGCTTTATTTTTCAAATGTTATTTATCTCATCTAACAAAAAAAAAGAGAAAGACAAAGGAACAATATATAAGAAAAACAGAGCACCATACAGAGAGGAGAAGGAATACAAAAAAATGGGTGAATATGGGCATGACTGTCAGGAAAAAAGAAAAAAAAAAGACTTGGGAAACCTGTGTGGCAGACACTATGACATGCACCAGGTATACAATGAACCTTAAAATGTAGTGTAGAAGACAGATGATACACACGTATATATAAAAATGAATGTATGATTAGAACTTGGATTTGGCGCCAAAATAATAGAAAAAAGAATAAGCCTTGGGGATATAATAAAAGCAGGGCCCAATCTTCAAAGAGCCTTCTCAGAAAGCAAATAAGCAATGAACATGTAAGCCAGTAGTTCTTAACCCTATTTATAGTTCAGAATCACAGGGAGAGTTTAAAAAATTCTGATGTTGGGGCCTACCCTCAGAGATTCTGATTTCTCAAATAGAGTATCTATATCTCAAATTCCACCATTTTATTTACCTTTTAAGAAACACGGATTGGATCTTTGGCACTTCACTTACATTCTTCCAAGGATCTCCTAAAGTGATTCTAAAGTACAGCCAAGGTTGAGAACCACTGATAGAAGCTTATAAAGCAAAAGATTTCATTATTGTGAGGTTAATGAAATGGCTAGGGTGAGTTTGCCCAACTAGCTAGCTAGGAATTTAAGAGGTCTAGAGCCAATAACCAAAGGCATCAAGTTCTGCATTACTACAGGCTTCTATTATAATTTCAAGTGAGTGAAATTTAGAGGTTTATGAAATGTCATAGAAATATGAAGTAGGAGTACAACCTCTATAGAAAGTAGTATGCAGATACTGCAAAGAACTAAAAGTAGACCTAACATTTTGATCCAGCAATCCCACTATTAAATAAAAAGGAAAAAAAGACATTTTATAGAAAAGACATTTGCATTCAAATGTTTATAGCAGCACAATTCACATTCGCAAAGTTGTGGAAACAATCCAAGTGCCCATCAATACATGAGTGGAGTAATATAATGTGGTACATGTATACCGTGAAGTACTACTCAGCCATAAAAAAACTATTTCTTTTGTAACAACCTGGATGGAACTGGAGATCATTCTTCTTAGTGAAGTATCACAAAAATGGAAAAACAAACACCACATGTACTCAATACTAAATTGGAACTAATTGATCAACACTTATGTGTACACATGAAAGAAAAACTCAAGAGAAATCGAGTAGGTGGGAGGCGGGAGGAGGGGATGGATAAATTCACACCTAATGGGTACAATGGACACTAACTGGGTGAAGGGCATACTTATAACTGACTCAAACTGTACAAAAGCAAATTATGTAACCAAAACTTGTATATCCCTATAAAACTCTGAAATTAAAAAAAAATGAAATATGAAATAGGGAGAGATTAATCAGGTTGGAAACATTATATATGGTAATTATTGCTGTCCATGAATTATTTCTGGTCCCTCTCTCAGGCACATAATAGGACTGCACTTCCCTGACCTTCTGAAGTTAAGTATGAACATGTGACTTGATTTAGCCAATGAAATGTAAATAGAAGTGACCTGTGTCATTTTCAATCAAAGCTTTTTAAGAGCCAGCATTCAATGACAAGTACTCTGTCAGCTTGAGTTCCAGAGTAAGGATGACACCACAGAACACACCATCCAGCTGAGATATGATAGACACGCAGTGTGAGTGAAAAAGAAAGGTTTGTGGTTTTAAGCCACTGAGATTTAGGGGTTGCCCCAAAGTATAACCCACCCTTCTTAACTAACACACCATAGAAGACTTCCAGGGGAAGGGGCGGAGTAAGGAATCATTTTAGTCTAGAAGGAAGGAAGTAATAAATTCATTAAACAAACAATGGAAGCAAAGGCCATTTCTTTAGACAGAGTACCTTACAAAAAGTCATATAATGGATGGGCAGAGTGGTATGGGACACTTGAGGAATTACAAATAGTATAATATAGCTAATTCAGGATATGAGAAGGTTGAAGCAGAAGATCAAGCTGGAAAGAGACAAATCATGAAGGATGTAAAATCTAGACAGCAGATCAACTCATAAAAGGGCCAAAGGGGCTATTCTGTGAAGATATACCAGTCTTTGACCTTCTTTCTGCCCTAGTGTATCTAAGTGATAAGACCACTCTCACTGGCAACCATGGCACACTATCACATATATCATTCTGGAAAACTCCCAGATGATGCTGATCATGGCCCTTTTGGGAGACATGGCCCTTCCTTTCCCATCTCCTTGAGAATCACTACACTTTGACCTGAGGACTATAATTTTTATCCTACAGTGAAAATGATTGAGGCCTTTTCAGGATATTTAAACAAATGAATAAAATAATCAGGTTACACATTTTAAAAAGAACCATGGAATTTCTGGTGGTGGGAACATTTACTAAGGGAGATTGGTGACAGGAGGATACAGGTAAGATTATGAATTAAGCAGAGGCAATGACAGAAGAGAAGAAACACATTCCAAACAGACTCCATAGTATAATAGCTGGGAACTATTAATAATTATATGGGGGGGAAATGGAGAAGTACAATGGAATTGCAGGTTTTGCCTTAGGCAGCTGAGTAAATATCAATACCATTAATCAAGATATCAAATACCTTCAAGCCATAGCCCAAATCTCCAGAATCTGACTGCTTCTAACCACACCTACATTACAGCATTCTGGTGATTAACTACAAGCGTATTTATGTGGACATGAAATCCATTTATATCATTTTAACTAATTCTGTTTTTACTCTTATTGGAAATGATCTGAGATCTCCTTTCCTTCCTATTACCTTGATTGAGACCTGACATTACAAAGTTCAAAGTGAAGTCGACATAGCTGTAATAACATTATATCCAGTCTGTCTGCAAATGGCTGGTTAGGCCCTACCCAAAGAGAAACAATTTAAGACTATCCAAAACCATTATAGAAGTAAGTTATTCACTCAAAATTAAACAGCTAGTCTTAGTGGGACTAGTTTGTTTCTTTCTCTATAAACTACTATAGCTCAACACCAAACAAGATTGCCATTTAAAAATACATGATACCAAGTTAAATTTGAATTTCAGATAGATATTTTTATTAAGTACATCCTAGACAATATTTGGGACATACTTACACTAAACAACTATTCATTGTTTATTTGAAATTCTGATTTAAATACGCATCTAGTATTTTTATTTGCTAACTCTAACAACCCTATCTCCAAGTAACTATAACTACTTTCTATTCTAAGTCCCTTTCACATTTTATTTGTTATGCCTAACTTAAGCCAGAGGCAACTTTATATTACTAAGCATACCAACACTTTTTTCAAAATCTATTACCACGTCTTTGTCTTTAAATAATACCTTTAAGACTAAAGTATCCTCACCAAATGGGCACTCACAGGACCCTGTTACGAAAAGAACACAAACTAAATTTACATCTGAATGATATATGTTTCATGTTTTCATTCTTGTTGGAAAGCAGTATCTACTTTGAAGTATCTTCTCTTTCCAAACACTAAAAGAATCATTTACTAACAGACAAATATGTCTTTTACTTCAGGCGAAAACATTCACAGTTCAGACCGCACCATGCACATAGCCCTGCTGGTCTCTCTGATTCCTCCCCCTATTCTAGCTAACAGTGAAATTTCCTCCCATACCCAGAGCAGTGCTCCATAGCTGCCCTAGATTTTCTCTGCTAAAACTCTTTGCCTCATCATGTCATTAAGTCTCCATTAAGTCAAACACTCTGTTTGGCATTTACTTGTTTGTAACTTCACACAGCATCCAGATCAGTGCTCTGCATACTACATTTGTTACCTGGGTGGAATGTCTTAATAGAAAAATCAAAAAGTTTAAAGAAGGCTACTGACATAATTGAAATAATTCCACACTAGAGAAAGATTGCCAAACACACACAAAAAAGATGGTATAACTCTTCGATCTCTTTATAAATATATGCAGTTTTGGCTTTTATTTTTGACTCACTCTCTCACCCACGAACATGCCAAGCATGATGCCTCTGTGAGCCAGGCATACATGAAAATGCCAAAGGCAATCCTTTGCTTGTGTGGTCTCCATTAAGAACTTTGTCTTAGAAAGATAAGTATATCCAAAAGGCAAAATAAATGAAAGGCTAGAGAAAAGGGAACTATTAGGGCTTGAACTGAAGCATACTTACAGAACAAGAGACTGAGATGGTAAACCAATTAGGCAGCAGACTGGGCACAGGGGTCATTTACTTAGACAGCTGATCTGTCTTAGGCCTAAGAGTAGAACGTTGCCCCCTTGAGAGTGAGAGAGCCCAATGAGGCAGATATGTGAGGGAACAACAAATGTTTTCTCTAACCACGGTTATTTATTTCTTTTAAAATCTACTGTGAAATATTTAAGAAATACAACGAGGTCTAATGAATAATACAATAAACTTACCACCCAGCTTATGAAATAAAACTTCACTAAAGCAGTTGGGCTGAAGCTCCTGTGTGTTTTTTCCTGATTGACTGCATCCCCACTCTCACTCTATACCCCCAGATATATCCACTATGCCAATTCTGGTGAATGCCTTTCTTTATAGTTTTACTACATAAGTGTACACAGGTAACATACATTTTTATTTTTAATATTTTTAAACTGTATATAAAAACGATCATACAGAATGTATTATTCCTCCACTTGCTTTTGCCTTCATTATGTTAGTATGAATTAATCATGCTGATGTGTGAAGATCACTCATTTTCACTTCTTTAGAAAATTCTATTGTTAAGCACAATTATATACACATTCTCCTACTGATGGACAATTAGGTTGTTTTCAAATTTTTGATATTATAAACTAGGGATCAGCAAACTATGGCCTGTGGACACACCAGTTGTTTTTTAAAATGAAATTTTATTGGAACACAGCCAGGCCCATTCATTTTTGTATTATATATGGCTGCTTTAGCATTACAATGGCAGAATGCAATTGAGTAGTTGTGACAGGGATCATATGGCCCACAAGCCTAAAATATTTACTATCTGGCCCTTTAAGGAAAAGATTACCGACCCCGTTACACACAATGCTGTTATGAGTGTCCTAGTATCCATGTGGGAAACTTTCTCTAGGGAATAGAATTAGGAAAAGATCTGCTAGGCTGTAGGGTAGGCAAATCTTTATTGTCACTAGATTCTGTCAAATTGTTTTCCAAGGGGGGTGTATATTACCACTAACTTATATGTGTTTATAGAACATTTGTGTTTCTTCTAATATTCATATTTTTTGCCCATTTTTAAAATTAGAATTTTCCTTATTGATTTGCAGAAGCTCAATATATATTGATAACTAATACTTTGTCAACTGTATGTTAGATATATCTTTCCCAATCTGTGGCTCATTGTTTTGCTTTTTACCCTTCTCCATGCCTCATCTGAAAAATGAGTATTATGAAAATAACAAAACTTCACAGAGTGGTAAAGATTACATGGCTTAATACATTTAAAGTACTTAGAAGAGTGCCTGGCACACAGTAAGTGTTCCACAAATGTTAACTGTTTTTGATGGTGTTGTTAGATGAAAATAAGTTTTAAATTTCAATGTAAATTAATCGATCTGTCCCTTTATTATTTGTGCTATCTTGTTTAAGAAATCCTGCCCTACACATTCTATTTTAAATATCCATAAAGCAACACAGGTCATCTTGTTTGTAGACTACCCCCTGAATGTTAAGAAAGAATAGCATTTTCTGTTAATTAGGTTTCAATTAACTAATTTGAGCAGATTTTCTTAAAATCTCAATATGATTTTAATACTAATCTCTCTGAAGTCTAAGTTCCATCTAGAATAGCTATTCCAACAAAAATTTCTCCCAGTAAAAAGTAAATAAAGGGGACATCTGCTTATGTCCAAGATAGAGTAACAGGGATTAAATTTACATTCCCACCTGAAACAAATAAAAAACGGACAAAACTATATGAAACAATGGTTTGTAAGATACTGATACTGTGATTAGACAACAAAGAACAGTGACCCCTGAACTGGGAAACAAATGAGGTGTGTCTTACTACTACCCTAGCCTACTGCCTTGAAACACTTTCCAGGCTACAGTGCAGGGGGAAGGAACCCAGGCAGAAGCTAGTGGACTCTCTGAGTTGAGGTGACAGAGCTAAGATTACTGGGAGACTAAAATAGCTTGAGTTATCTGGACAGAGTACCACATAAAAAATAGCTGCAAAAAGAGAAAACCCGGGGCCAGGCGCGGTGGCTCACGCCTGTAATCCTAGCTCTCTGGGAGGCCGAGATGGGCAGATTGTTTTGAGCTCAGAGTTCGAAACCAGCCTGAGCAAGAGCGAGACCCCGTCTCTACCAAAATTAGAAAGAAATTAATTGGACAACTAAAAATATATAGAAAAAATTAGCCGGGCATGGTGGCACATGCCTGTAGTCCCAGCTACTCGGGAGGCTGAGGCAGGAGGATCGCTTAAGCCCAGGAGTTTGAGGTTGCTGTGAGCTAGGCTGACGCCACGGCACTCACTCTAGCCCGGGCAATACAGTGAGACTCTGTCTCAAAAAAAAAAAAAGAGAGAGAGAAAACCCTAGAGATCTTCAGAGGGTTCTTCAGTGCATGTGTGTGAGGAAACTACCCAAGTCTGGGGAAAGAATCATCCAAAAGGATTAGAAAGAAGAGTACCTACCTCCCATACAGCACTGGAAACAGTGCCTGTGCTCACCAGCCAAAGTGGAAAATTTCAAAAATCACAAGTCATTGATTACAGTAGACAGAGGGTCTAGCCTAAATAGTGGAAAATAATGAGTCCTACAGAAGGCACTGCTCCAGTCTTACCTAACAAATAGTAAAAACAAAACTAGAAAGAATCAAAGAGGTTCCAAGTAATTCAACTGCATCCCATAACAAATACCAAGGATATTTATAAAAATAACAAATAGCCAGCACACAACATGGTAAAATTCACAATATGAGGCATGTAGAAAAAAATTACCAGACATGCAAAGAAGCAAGAAAATATGACCCACAGTGAGGAGATAAATCAGTCGAAACTGAGAACTAATACGGATGTTAAAATTAGCAAAGACATTAGAAAGTTTTTTAAACTGTCAAAAACTTAAGCAGAGACATATAAAACATAAAAATGACCCAAATCAAACTTTTTGAGATGAAAACTACAATATATCAGTGGTAACAGGATAAAGCAGGAAGTGAACTGACAGAGGCTTGGTAAAACTTTATCTCTAGGGTGTCAATGGTTGGCTAGAAGAAAAAATGCTGTAAGATGAAAAATATACTGGACAGGATTAATAGAAGATTAAACCTTTCACACACACAAGAAAAGAATGAACTTGAAGATGTAGCAATAGAAAATGAAACACACAAAGCAAAAAAACTGGGGGAAAAAATAAACAAAGCCATCTACAACTAAAAGCAGAAAAACATACATACCTTTGGGATTCCTGGGGAGGGTGGTAGAAGAACAGAAAAAATATTTGAGAAATAATGACCAAAATTTGTCCAAAATCGATGAAAATAATAAGCCTTCAGACATAGAAAGCTCAACAAACCACAAGCACAAGACACATGAAGAAAACTACATTAATGCATATCATAACCAAAAATCAGTGATAAAATCTTAAATGCATTATATTACACAATAATATGGATATAGAGTTCAACAGAACAGAATTCAAAGTTTAGAAATAAATCCTAACATTTATGATCAATTAATCTTTGACAAAAGCACCAGACAATTCAATGGGGAAAAAATATCTTTTCAACAAATGGTGCTGAGACAGCTGAATATCTACGATTCAAAGCACAAATTTGAACTCCGACCTCACGCCATGCACAACGTGGATCACAGAACTAAATATAATTATGAGCTTAAAACAATAAAACTCTTGAAAAAAACAGAAGTAAATCTTCATTAACTTGGGTCAGGCAATGATTTCTTAGCATGACAGCAAAAGCAAAAATCAAAAAAGAGAAGACTGATACAATGGATTTCATCAAAATTAAAAACTTTCGTGCTTCAACAGTCACCACCAAGAGGATGAAAAGAAACACTGGGTAAAAACAAAAAATAAAAAAGAAAGTGAAAAGACAAGTCACAGATTGCGAGAAAATATTTGCAAATCACACAAGGGGGGTTGTGCCCACAATAGATAAAGAACACTTACAACTCAATAACAAAAAAAAAAATTGCTTAATTTTTTAAATGGGCAGCAGACCTGCATTACAAAAATATTATGTCCTTCTGGTAAAAGGAAAATGATACTAGATAAAATTGGAAATGATAACTACATAGGTAAGAATGATCTTTTATCTTTATTTAAATCTTTAAAAGATAACAGTTTGCTGTGAAAACCAGTATGGTATTTTCTCAAAAAATTAAAAATAGAATTGTCATTTATTATGAACTGAATGTTTGTGCCCCCCTCCAAACTATATGTTGAAATCCTACCCCTCAATGTGATGGTATTAGGAGGTGAGGCCTTTGGGAGGTATTTAGGTCACCCTCATGAATGGGATTCATGCCCTTATAAAAGGTACTCCAGAGAGCTCTCTAGCTTTCTTTCTACCATGTAAGAATAGAAGAAGTCAGCAGTCTCCAAACCAGAAGAAGGTCCCCACTAGAACTCAACCAAGCTGGCACCCTGATCTTGAACTTCCTGTCTCTAGACCGTGAGAAATAAATGTTTCTTGTTTAAGCTACCGAATCTATAGCAATTTGTTAGAGTAGCCCAACCTAAGATATTATACTAAATGATCCAGCAATTCCACTTCTGAGTACAGTCATACCTATGGGGGATTGCTTCCAGGAACTCCCTCAAATACCCAAACCCAGAGATGCTCGAGTCCCTGACATAAAACGCATACTATGTGCATATAACCTATGCACATTCTCCTGTATACTTTAAATCATCTCTAGATTACTTATAACACCTAATATAATGTAAACACTAAGTAAATAGTTGCTATACTGTATTGTTTTGGGAATAATGACAAGAAAAAAGGTCTGCACGTGTTCAACACAGATGTAATTTCTTTTCTGAATATTTTCAATCTGTAGTTGGTTGAATCCGTGGATGCAGACAGAACCCACAGATACGGAAGGCCAAATGTATATACCCAAAAGAACTAAAAGCAGAGACTTAAACAGATATTTCTACACCAATATTCACTGCAGCATTATTCACAATAGCCAAAAGGTGGAAACATCCCAACTGTCCATCAATGGATGAATGGATAAACAAAATGTGGCATATACATACAATGGAATATTACTTGGCCTTAAAAAAAGGAATGAAATTCTACCACATACTACAACATGGATGAATATTGAAGACATTAAACTAAGTTAAATAAGCTAGTTACAAATGGACAAATATTATATGATTCTAGTTATATGAGATACCTAGAGTAGTGAGATTCACAGAGACTGGAAGAATGGTGGCTGCCAGGGACAAGAGGGTGGAGTATGGGAAATTAAGTGTTTTATGGGTACAGAGTTTTGGTTTGGGAAGATGAAAAGGTTCTGCTGATGGGTGGTGGTGATGGTTGTACAAAAATGTGAATGTACCTGAACTGTTCACTTAAAAATGATTAAAATGGTAAATTTTACATTTATGAATATTTTACCACAATAAAAAAAGACAATAGAGTATTTAAATAAAACCCATAAAAATATAGTATGGAGTTTCAACATACAGCACAAAGGTCCAGAGAGGATATATGAAGTACACTATTGTAATATTCACATATTATAAGTGAAGTATGACATCACCTGAAGGTAGACTATGATAAGTTAAAGATGTATACTATAAACGCTAAAGCAAAAAACAAGTTATACCTAAAAATCCAACAAAGGAGATATAATGGAATCATAAAAATATTCTATTAATCTAAAAAGAGGCAGAAAAAGGAAAAAGTGACAGAATAAATGAGAAAATTATTAAGCAAATAGCAATATGAGACATTTCAACTTAAACACATTCAATAACTCCATGAAATGTAAATGACCTAAATATCTCAATTTAAAAGCTGACATTATCAGACTGGACTCCTAAAAAAATAAAAAAGCAAGATCTCAAGATCTACCTATATGCTGCCTACAAGAGACATACTTAAAATAGGTTAAATAAAGATCCAAACAGGTTATTGGGAAAAAGGAGAAGATACACCACATTAACACTAAATCAAAAGAAAGCTGAAATGCCTATGCTAATATCAAACAATTTCAGAGAGAAGAATTAACAAAAGGAATAAAGAAGATCACCTTGTAACAATAAAGGGGTCAAAATGATTACCTCAATACACACAGAAATAGCATGACTAAATCCAACATCCATTCCTGATGAAAACTCTCAACAAAGTAGGAATAATAGGTAACTTCTTTAACCTGATAAAGAATATCTATAAAAAATGTACAGTTAGATCCTTCCTTTTGCCTCGTTGCCCTCCTGAGAGCAAGATGGGTCACCAGCAGCTCTATTGGAGCCACCAGCGAAAATTCGGCCAGGGTTCTTGCTCTTGCCGCGTCTGCTCAAACCGGCACGGTCTGATCCGGAAATACCGCCTCAATATGTGCCGCCAGTGTTTCCGTCAGTACGCGAAGGACATCGGTTTCATTAAGTTGGTCTAAATGATCTTCTTTGAATGGATTTTCCACGGCACCCACCAGGTTTGGCAGCACCCACTAAGTGAAAGAGACCATGCTAGCTCTTTGTACACAAAATAAAATTTAAAAAAACAAAAAAAAAAATGTACAGTTAAATCATACTTGATGGTAAAAAAAAAAAAAATGCTTTCTCCCTAAGATCAGGTACAAGACAGGAATGTTCATTTTATCACTTCTATTTAACACTTTACTACAGGTTCTAGACAGATCAGTAAGGCAAGAAATAAAGGGTATCTAGATTTTATCAAGTGGTGCAGCAACAACTGGATATCCACTTTCGAAAAAAAATTTTAACTGAATTATGATCCATAATTGCATCATATACAAAAAATTAAAATAGATCACAAACATAAATGTGAAGCTTAAAACTATAAAACTTCTAAAAGAAAACATAGGAGAGTATCTTTGTGATACTGGATTACACACGGATTTCTTAAATATCACACCAAAGCATAATTTATATCAGAAAATTTATTCAAATTAGGCTTCATCAAAATTAAGAACTCTGGTCTTCAAAAGACATTATTAAAAGAGTGAAAAGACAAGCCATATACCTGGATAAAATATCTGCAAATGATATATTTGATAACTTGTATTCATAATATATAAAGAACTAACAAAACTTATTAATAAAACAAACTACCCAGTAAAAACTGGGCAACAGACTTGAATAAATATATCACAAAAGAAGCTATATGGATGGCAAGCACATAAAAGAAGCTCAATATCATAAGTCATTAGACAAATGCAAATTAAAAACACAATCAGATACTACTACCTACTGAAATGGCTAAACTTAGAAAGACTAACCATACCAAGTATTGTCAAGCATATGGAGGAACTGGAACTCACACACTGCTGGTGGGAATGTAAATGGTACAACTTCGAAAAGAAATTTAGCAGTTTCTTAAGAAGTTAAACATACATCTACTATATGATCCAGTCAATCCACTCCTAGGTGTTTAAGCAAGAGAAATGAAAAAACATATCTATACAAAGACATGTACACAATGTTTAGAGCAGCTTTATTTATAATAGCCAAAAACCAGAAAATAGCAAAATATCCATGAAAAGGTGAATAGATAAACAAAGTCCGGTATATCATCCAACGAAACACTACTCAACAACAAAAAGAAACGAACTATTGATATACGCTCACAAGAATCTCAAAATAATTACAGTAATGAAAGCCAGACCAAAAAAAAGCATTTGCTACATAAGTCCATATATTAACATTCTAGAAAATGCCAACGTACAGTGTATAACGTGATGTACAATGACAGCAGATCAGTGGTTGTCTGGGGAGGGGGAGAAGAATGTGAGGAAACGGATTACCAAGGGGCATAAATAAATTTTGAGGGTGATGGATGTTCATCATTTTGATTGTAGTGATGGTTTCACAAGTATATATATTCAAAACTTATCAATTATATGCTTTAAATAGATATAGTTTACTGTGTATCAGTTATGTTTCAATAAAGTTGTTAAAAACAAAAGGCCCACAAATATCACTATCCTGAAATTCTTACAACTCAAAAAATATTTTGGTTACTTAATGACCTTTTTTAGTACCTCCTCTTGTGATCATTCTCAAATACAGTGATTATAAAATAAAACACTTTTCTAAGTATGAAAGAGTAGGAAAAAAGGCTTATAAACAGACTAGATAATATGATTTGTTACAGCAGCTCAGCGAATTCAGGTTATCATTGTCAAAAATAGCATTCATTCAGAAAGAAAGGCCCAAATAAAAAAATTTTTACGAGCAGTTTTTCATCCTTTCAAAAAGAAAAAAAAAACAACAAAACTCCTGACCCTAGCTACAACATAACTGCATTATAGCACCTATGTACACAAGAGCACGGCACACACATACACACACACACACATACATACATACACACGGTAGTTTTCAAACTTCATTTCTCATAATTTATAGTTCCAACGATAGTTCCCAATTCTTTGAGAGAAATTCTGGGCTGAAAAGACAAATCTACTTTAGGGATGCTTCATCAAGGCTCTATGACTTACCATAATGCTATGTGCTTGGAGACCATCACCTTTTAGATTACATTATCTGTGGAGTGTCAGATGCTCTTACAAAACATTTTTAAATCCTCTCATCAGTTTTTACTGATCCTTACAACAATGAAGTAGTCAGAGGTATAATCATACTTTTTAAAAACATACAGATAGGGAAATAAACATAGATAAATTAACTCACACAACTTATGGTCAAAAGATAAATTCAGAACCAGAACCCATATCCCCTGATCCACAATCCAATCCCCTTTCTGCTACAGTGCATCATCTCAGTTATTGCAAATGCTTTGAAAAATATATTATTAACTGTGCAAAGTCACCTGTACTGGCAACCAAGACACTGTCACCGTGAACTAAGAATGACCATTTACACTGGAAAATCCCTTTAAATTCAGTATACAAAGTAGATGGCAATGCCTATCAACAACCTGATTAACTCCCTCCCAAAATAAAATATTGATAAGGTGCAGAGATATTCTGGAATCAGAAAGAATAAATCTGGCCAAACTTTGGGAGGCCAAGGTGGGAGGATTGCTTGAGCCCAGGAGTTCACAACCAGCCTGGGCAACACAGAAGGACCCTGTCTCTACAAAAATAAAAAAATTAGCCAGGCGTGGTGGCATGCCTGTAGTCCCAGCTATTCAGGAGGCTGAGGCAAGAGGATCGCTTGAGCCCAGGAGTTTGAGGTTACAGTGAGCTATGATTAAACCACTGCACTCCAGCCTGGGTGAAAGAACAAAACTGGGTCTCTAAAAAAATTTTTTTTAAAAAAGGCTAAATCTGAGGTTTATTGCTAACTTCATTGTTTAAAGGTAAGACTCACTTTCCCTTGTGAATGGGGCTAATCATACTACATGGTACCAGTTAATGTGAGGATTAAATGAGATAACATATGTAATGTATTTGGTATAGTGCCTGGAACATAGCTGCTACTACTCCTACTACTTCTAACAATAAACTTTTAATATTTAGATTACTGATACCAAAAAAACAGTAATTCAAATTTCAATATAATATATATGCTTTAGAAGTAAATACTAAATTTAGATATAAAAGTTTCATAGTTTGTTTTTCCCTTACCTGAGATTCTGTCATAAACATGCCTTTTAGGTACTCAGAGTTAAACAAACAAAAAAAAAAACAAGGAAATAGTGAGTACATTTCTCTCTTGCTCATACAGACAGATATAATAGAGCATGCCTGAAACAGATCCTTAATCATACTTGTGAAAAATTTTTGGTTAATGTTTTTAAAAAAAAAATCTAGTAACTTTGAACAAGTTATTTCTAAAGTAAACCATTCATATGACAGTGCAAAGTGTTGACAGAGACCTTTCTTAATGTTTATAAAAAATGAAGTCAAGGAAAACTCAAAATGAGCTTATTAACAGTTGCTGGTGTATTAAGAATATAAAAATCACAAATTACCTGTGGTCAAGGAATCAAGTTTCAAAATTAACTTCAATATAATTCTAAGGGTTTTGTTTCAAGTAAATAACATCACTGAAAATACTAAATAAAAAAATTATATCCAAACTTATAATATGCTTACATAATCCATACAGTTTTAGGACCTACAGCTGCTTCTAAATAGTATTAGCAGTTTCATTTTCCTGTTTTCCACCAACATGCCACAGAATCTTCAAATATGGGCAATGTTGTATTAAGATAGTGATTGCTTCAACTTAACTATTGGCTGACAGGCAAGGCACCATGTGGAGCTTGAAAGATATAGTTTCGCTGGTTGACATACAAAAGTTCTAAGTTAGCATATGAAAAGTAATTTATAGGTGGCTACATACAATTCAGAGAAGTCAAATGAAGAAAAGGTGGATACTGTCTGTACTTATAAACCTAAAATGAGCTGCTAAGCAAAGCTATTCTGAATGTTCTGCCACAATTCAACATTAAACATAGATAGACTTCTGGGCTTGTTATGGTTTCATTATTAATAAAGTAAGTATCGGTGGGGCTACTATTATCTACCACTCCTAACTGGACCTCCTAGCACTATTACAGAGGTCCATTACATATATTACTTCTCATAATAACATAATCCTGCAAAGTGGATACTATTGTGTCTATTTTATAAATGAGGAAGATGAGGCTCAAAGAAGTTAACCGATGTGTCCAAGGTGACTAAGGTAAGTGGTAAAGCCTAAATTCAAAGCCAAAGCCTGTACTCTTTCTGATTAGGCTAAACTTAATGCTGATTATACACAGTAATTCCACTTCTAGGAATTTATCCTCTGGGAATATGCATGTGAAATAATATTTTCAAAGAGATATTTACTACAGCACTGTTAGTAAATCAAAAGATAAAAAACAATCTAAGTATGTATCAATAGAAAATTGGTTAAACAAATTATGGTTCATCAATAAAATGGAAAAGCAAGCCATCATTTAAGAATAACAAGGCATGTATGAATATGGGACAGGACAATCTTCAGGATACACTATTAAGTATGTATATTGCACTGTTCAATATAGTAGCCGTTGGCAACATGCAGCTATTTAAAATTAAGTACAATTTAGACATTTAGTTCTTCACTCATACCAGCCATATTTCAGGTCTTGATAGCCACATGTGGCTAATGGCTACCATGCTGGGAAGCTAGATTTAATACATTTCCACCTTCACAGAAAGTTCCATTGGACAGCACTAATATAGACTATCTTTGGAAGGATATAAAGAAATTGTGTCTAGAAGTTGTTTCCAGGGAAGGGAACAGGGACACCAAGGACACAGTATTCAATATACCCATTTATAACTTCTGAACTCTGTAACATGTCATACAATAGTACCTATTTAAAAATAACTATTTACTTATTTAAAAATACCTTGTTTGTTTCTCAGAAAAACTCCCCGAATTATGCTAATTAGAAACATAAAAGGCTCAGAAGTTCTGAGGCATGGCAGAGGTTAAGGAACAGAAATCTCTCTGAGATGTCCTAGAAATACTGCCTGACCACTATCCTAACTTCATTACATTCATCTATTCACAATGCTATTTAGGATACCACATAGAAGACTGCACAGTTCCTACTTCTGAGGAATTAAGGGAACAGGGACAGAAAAATACATCAGAAGAAAAATGTTTACAAAGTACGAAAGAGTGGCAGTGATCAAAGGCAGAGGGAAAGTTCTACTCTTCCAAGAAGAAAGGCACAGGCCACATTGTCACATCTATTTCCCTTCTCCTTTTTTTTTGAGACAGGGTCTTGCTCTGTTGCCCAAATGCAGTGGCACAATCATAGCTCATTGCTGTCTCAAACTTCTGGACTCAAATGATCCTTCTGCCTCAGTTTCCCGAGTAGCTGGGAAAACAGATGTACACTGCCACACCCAGCTAATATTTTAAAAAAAAATTTTTTTAAGATCTATGTTGCCCAGGCTGGCCTCGAACTCCCAGCCTCAAGTAATCCTCCCACCTAGGCCTCCTGAAGTGCTAGGAATGCAGGCATGAGCCTGCATCCAGCCTCTCTTTTCCTTTCCTTGTCCTTGAGTTTAATGCTCTATAGAGGAGCACTTAAAAGCAACATAGTCTTTCAGTTCTGCTCTGAAGGCACATTTTTTTTCAAATGTCATATTATACTGGTTACTTAATTGCTACATGCCTCAGGTTCCTCACACCTATAGAGGGAAACTTATTGCTTAATCAAGATTATCTATTAATTACTGGACATTTTTGCTGAGATGAACAACACACAAACCTTCTGAGAACAAAAAAGACACAGTGGCCAGGTATTCCAAAAAAAAATTACATTTGAATTGATACTTTTCTCTCATTGGGAGATTGTCCACTTCAGGAGGTTGAAGGATCTGGGGATGATGCTAAAACATCCTAATCTGGAAGAAGAATAGGAACAAGATCCCAAACTATCTGCTTTCCTGCACATTTATACTGCATTTACATTCTGTCTTCCTCTTCCATGGATCCCAGCCATTGTTTGGATCTAGCCTAGCTCCAAAGCCCTGGCTTTTCACCATTGCCCCATACATACTGCCTTTCATAGTGAGCATAACAGGTCAGAGATTCATGCCAGGGCAGGAAGAAGGCCAAGTTGTTGTCCACAAAGTGACAAGGGCCATGAATTTGTCTCCACACAGACTGGGAACTAGGAAGCCTGCCCAAATTTCAGGAATCTGGATTTATGGGAAAAGAAAAGCATAGTATAATCCTACCACAGAGGAACGTCACTCAGAGACTCTAATATCTAATCATATCCACAGGCATTAGAGGAAGTCAACTTACTAAGGAAAACTTCCTATAAAATATAAGGCCATAAACTCTACTATAAATTGGTTAAAAAAGAAAAAAAATAAGGTCAAGCAAGCAAGATACAGAATTAGGAAAGATATATAACAATTATTTCCAAAAATTTATATTTCTAAGGTATTATTAAACAAATTTTAAAATGTCATAATTACCAGTAAGTTACTTACATAATTTAAAAACATATAGGACAGATGCCAAAGTCATTTCACACTAGTGCTACATGTAGAAATCTCAACACTTATATTGCCTTAGGCTACTATACATTTATTTAAGGGAGTCAGACACTTTAAAATGAGTTTGTATTAGTGAGGAAGTGCAAAGAAACTTGCCGAAATATGCCAGCTCCATGGCCCAAAGGCAATGAGCATTCGCCTGCCTGTGCCAATCAGATCACCAACCAACATTACTGTGAAGGCCATGAAAGAAGCTGTTACCACTTTGGCTTAATCCCAGCACAGCCCAGAGCAGATTAAGCAGAACTTTACTACATCAGTGGCAAGTCTCCCAAGTTCTACTGATGCCACAGAATTCATAAATGGGATCAGTATGTTCTAAAAAAACATGGTGCTGCAAGAGGGAAAAAAGGTTCCACAGCATCAAGCAGTGTAATACTTGAAACCGCATCATCAAAGTGACAGTTTTCAATTGCCATTTATGATGCCCTAGTCTGGAAACTTCCCAGCTAACCCATCTGATCAACAGTTTCACAGATGGAAGCACTTGATGGCTAATTGGCAAGTCTATTATTCAAATAAAACAGCCCTCTGTACCTCTTTTTTCATTATTACACATCAAGGTACAAGACTGGTCATTGAAATTAGCTTAATAAGAGAAGCCTCTTTCCCAAAATTATTTTCTTAATGAAACAACATATTTTGAACCAGTTTCTGAATAGTAAGAAAAATATTTTAAGAACCAAAAGGAATAATAAATGTTAGCCTTATTCTAAAAGTTGTACTATTTGTAACCTCTACCTTTATCAATGAGTCAAGATACACATTATCATAGGGAATAAAATAAATGAAATATTCACTTTTCCTTAAAGATTCTTAAAACATGGACCAAGTACTAAACCCTCTTAAATATTTTAAATTTCCTAAAAATTTAAAAAGCAAGCACGTTACTCTTCATCAACATTTTACAATAAAATTTATAAGACTACTTAAGTTTTTTAATTTATGAAGTAGCCAGTGACCACACTATAGATTTTATCTACCTGAGGAAACGTTGGTGTAGAATAGGCTTTGCCATCAGAAAGACTTGTGTTCCAACTCTAGCTCCACTTCTTGTTAGTTCCATGACTCGATCCTATAATATGGAAATAATTATCCCTACCCATGTAGGATTGTTGTGAGGATTAAAAGAGAAGATGAAATACATAAACACCTCACATCAGAACATGGAAGGTACTCAACATTAGTCCATTTGGCTGTCCTCTGCTTCTCCCCCCCACTTCTATAAATTCTAGAGGGAAATTTTAATACAATTTTCAAAATATTTCAGGTCTCTTTATGGATCCTTACATTTGCTCTAGATCCCACAGGAAAGGGCATTCCCTATTCAGAGTATCTGTCTCCCTTGTATTACTACAATTTTCATAGCATTTCAAGTTGAAAGCTTCCAAAGCAGAGACTTATAGAAAGACTGAGATATAAAATGTTCAAAGATCTCAGTTAGACTACAAAGTAGAAATTAGAAAATGTATATAGTAACCAGAAAATGGGAAGGAAATAGTAGCCTGGAACTGTGGAACAAGGTGCAAACTAAAGTAAAATCAAAATCATCATGATATAGCTATACAATGGTAACAAAAATATACTCTACTAAGTAATGAAATAAGTAGTTTCCCATTAAGTAAAAGAAGTTTCCCTTTTCTGTATAACATAAAAGGGCACTTTTCCAAAACTAGGTTTTGTCATCTACTATCTACTTTTGGTAAGCTTTTGTTTCCAATAACTTAGGCTCTGATGTTTACAACACTAGGGAATAAAGGCCTAATTAACAGAGAGCTAACACAGGTAGGTAAGAATGTAATCAAGTAAAAATAGAGGAAATGTACAATGAGTAAAAGTATAACTATCATAATCACTAATTTACTCTATTGTCCCTAAAACCCTTCCCATTGTGCACTTCACCTTTCAGTCTTTCAGAGGGAAGAGCCCGTGAAATTACTAGCAATAGCCTGAAAAGCAGCACTGAGAGGCTGTCCCATGGAGATCATTTCCTTGCTCTGGTGGCATGCTTCCAGGTCACTCAACCCAGACAATGTCCCACAAAGAATCACCTTAACTGTGTGTTGGAGAGAACACCAATCCTACCTGCTCAGGTTTTAAATGGGTATGATATCTACAGAACTGCCCAAATGATAACATGAACTGAATATTAGAAGTTATGTTTTCTTTTTTTTTTGAGACAGAGTCTCACTCTCTTGCCTGGGGCGAGTGCCGTGGCCTCAGCCTAGCTCACAGCAACTTCAAACTCCTGGGCTCAAGCAATCCTACTGTCTCAGCCTCCCAAGTAGCTGGGACTACAGGCATGTGCCACCAGGCCCGGCTAATTTTTTCTGTATATATTTTTAGCTGTCCAATTAATTTCTTTCTATTTTTGGTAGAGAAGGGGTCTCGCTCTTGCTCAGGCTGGTCTCGAACTCCTGAGCTCAGAACGATCCGCCCGCCTCGGCCTCCCAGAGAGCTAGGATTACAGGCGTGAGCCACCGCGCCCGGCCTAGAAGTTATGTTAATGCAAGTTTAAGATAAGAAGAAACCCAAAGATCAATGTGCCAAATCAGCAATGTATTAATGACCAGTAAATCAAACATGTATAACAACGTTGACGGTAGGTAAAGAAAAGACACAGTTTGCATCTTTTATGATCATAACATCCCACACATTTGGAATATTGAGATCATACTGCAATATCTTAGTTTCCTAGATTAGACAGAGGTATCTTCTCTTGTCTTTCAACCTATATATTCTACAGAAAATGGTATCAGATGTCATAGATCCATTGTATCCTTGACTTCAAATTTAAAACCTTAGACATTTCATTTTTCCTCATAATTTTAATTTTCTCTTATTTCATCAGAAAGTGATTAATTGTGAAGGACAGTTTCATTTGCAATTGAAAATATATCGCCACTCCACTTACGTTCTAAGGCAGGGGTCCCCAACTTACGGTGAGTTGTATAATTATTTCATTATATATTATAATGTAATAATAGCAGTAATAAAGTGCACAATAAATGTAATGCGCTTGAATCATTCCAAAACCATCCCCCTTCCACTCCCCTCCCCAACTCCCCAGTCTGTGGAAAAATTGTCTTCCATGAAAATGGTCCCTGGGTGCCAAAAAGGTTGGGGACTGCTGTTCTAAAGAACTCAAACAAAACTGTTTATCATAATTTCATATCAAAATAGAAATTTAGCATTCACAAGTGTCAAAGACCTTTCCCCTTGAAAGACCTGTCACAACGAGACTATTCGGAAAAAAAGGCACAGATTAACTATAATGCACCCACTAGGAATTTGTTTCCCTTTTACTTACTTGAGAACCCTCAAGAGATTTGAGATCTCTCAGGAGCACCACATTTTTCATAGGGTTTAATATCTATCCAGAAGAATCACACTACAATGACAACTAGAAAGACTATGCTTTAATTAGCTTGCTTTTGACCTGACCTCTTTCTTAATGTTCTATAGTAGAAATATCAGAGAGTATATGAATAGAATGATTTGGAACTACACTTTTAAAAATAATAAAATTATAGCTGACAAGAGCAGCAAATGAAAAAACATTAAAGGCATCTTATATTTTAGCTTTGTTTCTAAAGCAAAATCATTATTGAGTTATTTGTAGTTAAGCAAAGAAATAAAACAATTAAATTTTTTTGACCCTTCCCTACTTCTCTTTTAGGAGGGAAAATGGCCAAATTAATCTACCAATGTTTAGAAACGCTCTTTGTAAATGTACAGAGGATCACATCAGACACTCAAAGAATCAAAGGGAAAAAATGTAACCAGAAGCATTCATCAGTATATAAACACTGTCAATATGTAGGCTAAAGAACTCAAGGAATATTTAAGAAACTCATAAAAAAGCCTTTTGTAAAGGCCTGCTCAAGTTCATGCTATTGTGCCAGTGCTTACAGCAAAATTAAACCTTTTCAAATGTGACAAGCATAAATAAAGAATGACTACGCACATTAATCTATGATGGCTCATGCCATGGCAGAATTTCTCTACCAGTAAAGACAGAATAAAAATAAAACATAGTAATCTACAATTGTTTAAAAACATTATTGTAGTATAATAGGTTTAACTCCAGAGTATCCAGGTTCTTTAAAAAAGGAAGTCTAATAAGCATAAGTCATTTTTAATCAACAATCTCTAATGGCTTCCCAACTCACTCAGAAGATAATCTTCTGTAAGGCCCTGCAAAATCTAGTCTCTGGCAACCTCTTTAGCCCTTCAAATCCAAGATTGGGAGAGGATCTGGAATATCTCGGTAAGGCATAAAAAAAGTACTGAAAAAATGAAATGAATTTCTGATTTTGTTTCATTTGGTGGCTTTTTAAAAAAATACTTAAAGAAAAATGTTATTTAATGTCATTGAATATAATTTAGTATTATTCCATGAGTTTTCTTTTACTTTAGTTCTTGATGTATTAAAAAGAGAATACATATAAATCTGAAGTTCCTTTTGCCTCTCACCCTTCTCATGAATTTGGTGTAGGTTATCCAGGTCTGTGCTGTATAATATGGTAGCCACTAACTACATATGACTATTATAATTTAAATAAAATTAAATTTAAAATTCAGTTCTTCAGTTATACTAGGTACATCTCATGGGCTCAATAGGTATGTGTGACTCTTTCAATTTAAATTAAACAACATTTAAAATTTAGTTCTTCAGCTGCTACAGTCACATTTCAAGTGCTTACATGTGGCTAGTGGCTACCATACTGGACAGTGCAGATACAGAACATTTTCATCCCTGCAGAAAGTTGTACTGAACAGCGCTTCTGAAGAACAACTTGTAATACCTTCACTCAAGAGTTATATACCCTTAAAAAAACTGTTATTTTATGTTTTTTAAATTTACATTATTGTATATCTTTCTACAACCTCGATTTTTCTCTTAATATGTTTATAAGGTCTATTACACATGTTGATATGTAGAATATAGTTCATTTCAATTGCTCTATAATATTGCATCATAACACATTTAGACATTTAAGTATTTAACAATTTTTCAATATTCCAAACAATGCTATAACAATATCCTTAAACATGTCTCCTGATATGCATGTATACAAGTTTCTCTAAAGTGAATAAATGGAATTGTTGGGTCATAGAAATTTGGGCATTTTTAACTTTACCAGATATTGTCAAACTGTTCTCCAAAGTGATTTTAACCATTTACTACATACAGTATGTTCATTTAACATGTATTTATTGTCTACTGTTTGCCAAGTAATGATCTAAGCACTGAGCTACAACCCCTAACAAACTCCCCCCCACACATACAAGAAAAAAAGCTTGAGAATTTTTATTTCCCTAAATTTATATTAACACTTAATTCAATAGGTTTTTTTAAAAAAATAAATTTAATAGTTGTTTTAATTTTCATTTCCCTGATATACAGTGATGCTGAATATATTTTCATATTCCTTTTGGCCATTCTTCTTCTATAAATTACCATTTCATGTTCTTTTTTTAAATGAGGTTGTCGTTTTTTGTCTTACTGATTTGTGGTTCTCCTGATTATGATGCAAATGAAATGTATTGCAAGTATCTTCTCTCCCTCTTTTGCTTGTCTTTTGTTTCTATTGTCTTTTGGGGACAAAAATTAGTAATACTGTCTTAAGGCAGTCAAATTATAAATTTTTTTGAGTTTACTTTCCTATCTTGAGGTCATAAAAACATAGAATTTTCTTCCAAAAATACTGGGATGACGGAGGGTATCTACTGTGCTCTTGATATGTTAACATGCTAGTTTACTTAATCTTTATAAGAACCATCTAATGTAGGTATTATTAATATCATTTTAAGACATTTCGTAACTGAATTTTTAAATCTCTTTTTTGTGGTAAAAATATAACCCAAAATGTTTTATTTTAACTATCAAGTGAACAGTTCAGTGACATTAAGTACATTAACACTGTTGTACAACCAGCACCACCATCTATCTTCAGAACTTTTTCACCTTCCGAAACTGAAATTCTGTACCTAGTAAATAATGACTTCCAATTACTCCCCTCTCCCAAGCCCCTGGCAACCACCATTCTACCTTCTATCTCTACAAATCTGACTACTCTAGGTACCTCATATAAGTGGAATCATTAATATCTGTCCTTTTGTGTCTGGCTTATTTCACTCAGCATATCTTCTAGGTTCACTAATGCTACAGCATGTGTCACAATTTCATTTCTTGAAAGCTGAATAATACTCAACTGTATGTACAGTTGGCCCTCCATATCTGCAAGTTCAGCATCTGCAGATTCAAGCAACCAGGGATCAAAAATATTTGGAAAAAATAAAAAACAGAAACTAACAATAAAAGAAAAAAATTTTAAATGCAGTATCACAACTACTTATATAACATTTACATTGGATTAGGTATTACAAGTAATCTACAGATTATTTAAAGTATAAGGGAGAATACATGTAGGTTATATGCAAATACTACACCATTTTTTGCTAGGGAATTGAGCACCTGCAGGTTTTGGTATTTGCATGGGTCCTGGAACCAATCCACTGGGCATACCAAGGGAAAACTATACATACCACATTTATCCATTCAATTTAGTTCTTCAGCTGCTACAGTCACATTTCAAGTGCTTAACGGCCACATGTGGCTAGTGGTTGTTGATGGGCATTTGGGTGTTTCCATCTTTTGGCTACTATGAATAATATTACTAAGGACAATGGTATATAAATATCCATTGGCATCTCTGCTCTCAATTCTTATGGTATACAAATGGTATACAAATACCATTGGTATACAAATATCCATTGGCATCTCTGCTCTCAATTCTCAATTCTAATTCCAGAATTGGAATTGCTGGATCACGTGGCAATCCCACGTTTAATCACTTAAGGAACCACCAAACTGTTTTCCATTATCAGTTGTACCATTTTACATTTATACCATCAATGCACAAGAGCTCTAATTTCTCTAATCCTCACCAACATTTATTTTGTTTTTGCTTTTTGGTATAACAGCTAGCCTAATCGGTATGTCTTCCAAAATTATAAAGTTTGATACCATATTTACATCTTCAACCTATCTGGTATACATTAGGCAAAGAATAAGGAAGGGATCTAATTTTAGTTTCCCCTCATATTGAAAGCCACTTGCTTTAGCATCATTTAATGAATAGGCCTCTCCTTCCTCACTAAGTTTTAATGTCACCTATATTACAAACCAAGTTCCTATACATGCATGGGTTTATTTCTGGGCATTCTATTTGATTATATTGACCTACTCAACTATCTCTGGAATAATATAACACTACTTGAGTCATACAGCATTAAAATATATCTTCAAATTTGCTAGAGCAAATTTCTTTTTCCTTTGTAGAAATTTCTTTGCTATTCTTGAACTTTTTTCCTATATAAATTTTAGAATATTTGTCTAATTCCATGAAAATTCTGGTTGATATTTTTATTAGAACAATATTGAACTTACAATCAATTGGAGAGAACTGGCATACAATATTAAGACTCTTGATCCATGAAAGCAATGTTATTTCCTTAATTATGTTTTCCATTTTTTTCTAGTCATTTTTTCCACTGCTATGTTAAATTAATCCTTTCTACAAAGCAGTAGACCAAAACCTAAGACAAATAATTGAAACATTTCTATTCTAAGACCCACAACAAGAAATCAGAAAAATGGTTATTAGTGAATATACACAAAACCTGTACACTGTGAAGATTTGGGAGTTGTAACAAAATATCATATGCAATACATGAAATTATTTTTTAAAATCTAGCCACCTGAAATGAACCTTCGAAATGTGCATATATCTCACCACATTCAGAAAGCCTTCTTAGATTACTCGCCCATAGTATTTTCCCTTATTTTTGCATCCTGAAACTACTGAAATGTATATCAGAAAGATACAGGCAATATAGGTCTGCTTTCTATGTACTTAGTTTGGCTTACACTGTGTGTCTTAAAATAAAAATTGAGAGACCAAAAAAATTAGAGGATTTCACAGAAACATCACAAGATTTCTCCTTTGCTTTTAAAACTTGCAGGATGTATGTCATTCTTACTCAGGGACACAGCTAAAAGAGGCTCCATCTTCATGATTTTTTGATTACTAGGGCAGGCAAATCACACACTGATTCTTAAAGCTTCCACCAAACGTGACATGTTATCACATTTCATTGGTCAAAGCAAGATCGCAATAAGGCTAACTTCAAAGATAATGTAATATTAGGTTATTAAGTATGGAATGCCCGATTTCCTTAAATACTAAGTTTGACAGTTGATCTGACATGTCACTTTGACACTTCTTGTTGTTCTTTGTTTTGTTTGTGAAGGTACATTGTCATTCTTTCAAAGGCACATTTTGGTTTGTGATTATCTTTCAAATGTTTTTTAGAGCAATTTTTGTGAAACCATGGATAAGTCAAAAATGCACGTAATTTTTGAATATGAGTTCCATCCTGGAACCAATGGAGCACAGACAGCTCAAAATATCAACAAGTGCTTGGGAAGGATGTGGCTAATGAACACACAGTACATTGATGGTTTGAGAAGTTCCATTCTGGTGATTTTAATCTTGAAAATTAGCCCCACAGGTGACCCGAGACCAAGGTGGATAATGATGAGCTGAAAGCTACAGTGGAAGCAAATCTGTCTCAACCTAAGCATATATTAGCAGCAAGGTTTGACATTACTATTCCAACAATATTGGACCATCTGAAACAAATCAGCAAGGTAAAGAAGCTGGATAGATGGGTACCACATGAATTAAATGAGCATCAGGAAAGAAATCATCTGGAAGCTTGTTTTTCTTTGTTTTCACAACATAAAGGCAAACCATTTCTATACCATATTGTTAAATGTGATGAAAAATGGATTCTTTTTGACAATCTCAAGCGTTCAACACAATAGTTGGATAAAGATGAATTGCCGAAACATAGTCCAAAACCGAATATTCATCCAAAAAAGCTAATAGGGTCTGTTTGTTGGTCCAGTGCTGGTATTATCCACTATGGCTTCATGAAACCTCGTCAATCGATTACAGTGGATGTCTACTGCAACCAACTGGATGAAACGATGAGGATGCTTGCGATTAAGCAGCAGAGATTATTCAATAGAGAAAGGCCAATCCTCTTCAAGACCACGTCGGAAAGAAAACAACACTGCTCAAACTACAGAGGCTGGACTTGGAAACTTTCTGTCATTCATCGTATTCACCAGACCTTGAACCAACTGACTAACACTTCTTCTAGGCTTTGGACCACTTCTTCCAAGGAAAAATATTCAATTCTCAGCAAGCTTTGGAAAATGCCTTTTACGATTTCATAGTCACTTGCTCTGCAGGCTTCTTCACTGCCGGCATAAGCAAGCTACTGTTAAGATGGCAAAACTGTATCAATAGTTTAGACACATATTTTAATTATTTGTACTGCTTCTTGTTTGAGATATAATAAATTACACTTTTGATTCGAAATCGGACATTTCATATTTAATGACCTAATATAATCCTATTTCTGGACCATTGAAAGCCAGAAATAATTCATAAAATTGATGGTTTTGCCTTTAATCCCTTCCCCTCTATCTATTCTCCAACTACCACTAGAATTACTTCTCAAAAACACCGACTGAATTATCTCACAAGTCTACTAAGAAAAAAATCTTCATTTCTGAAAAAGAAAACAGAAGAAATTTTCATGAAGCTACAACATCTATGGGGAAAAAAGTAATAATTGCTAATCATGGCATTCAATACCTTTCATAATCTACTAAGAACCCCTCTATTAGCTTCTTTTCCCAATATTTCTTCCTATATTGCTTATTCTCCAGCCTTTCTGAATATGCCTGGGTATATATTTCAAAACTTACCTCAAATGTCATCTCCTCAATTTAGTCTAATTTTTCCCTTTTTGTGAAAAGAAGTAAAGCCTTACCTCCACTATACTTACAAATCACATTATTACAATGAGCACTAGTTTTCACTCATTCAGT
The DNA here is from genome assembly GCF_000956105.1 of Propithecus coquereli. Classification (NCBI taxonomy): domain Eukaryota; kingdom Metazoa; phylum Chordata; class Mammalia; order Primates; family Indriidae; genus Propithecus; species Propithecus coquereli. The sequence continues at coordinate 2,325,507 of NW_012150729.1, read as the reverse complement.
GTAGTTACTTTGTGCCAGGCACTTAAAACATAATTACTTATGTGTAAGCCCCCTGGGTTAAGTATTGATGTTCTTGTTCATCTTGGTATTCCCTACAGCATAACACCTGACACACAGAAACTCAAAATATTGGCCCAACAAATTAAAACCGAAGACAAGGTACTAAATCCCACTGACATTTTACCTAATTAAAATAAAATTTAAAAACTACATTTGAAATCTAAATCTATTATTTCAATAGTACTAATAAAATATCTATTTGTTTTTGCTTCAAACTACTGATAAGTTATACTAAAGTAGAGGATTGTGGACTAATTTAATTTTTTTAGCCTATCACTACTCATATTAACATTTTAAAATGTGATATTACAAAAAATAAAACTTTAAAGGTGTTTTGTAGGTATGGACACGATATGAGAACTAGGAAAAGGTAGCATGATAAAAAAAATAATGTAAAAGAAAGTTTCAAGATAGTGTGGCATACTGAAGTCTAGTTAAAAGAGAACTAAAAGTAGGCCAACAGACTTGGCAATTTGATCAATTCGGTATAGTAATAAAAGAGTAGAACAGAATATAGTCTCATGAGAGTAAAGAAGTAGAGTATGTGAATTTAAGGTATTATTTCAGCAATTCTAGAAATAAATGGAAGACAAGATTTAATGGCAGGATGCAGTAGAGTTTTATTTTTTTGTATACATGAGATTTTGACATTTTTGTAGTCAAATAAGTCAGAGAAGATAAGCAAGGTTTCAAGAGAACAGGATCAAAGAGTAAGTGGAAGGATTACCCTTCGAAAAGAGAAAAGTTACCTCCTACTTAAAGAAAGTTAAGAGACTACAATAGAGACTTTGTTTACAAGTTCCTTTTTTACCCAGTACCCCTACTATAACTCCCAAATAAAACCACCAAGGCCAAGTGACCTCACAAACAATGAAATATCAGTATCCACTATGATTATAACACTGGTATGCCTGTATTATTACTGTGAACTCCTCCATTAAAAAAAAAAAAAGGCCAATTGGCACATAGAGCAAAGCTTGAATAGCGTCTTACTACTACTGGGTTACATTAAAGGCATTATGCCTACATATTGGATCATGTCTCTTGGAAACAGGACACAGAAATCAGTGTCAAATAATGGTACAAGAAAAATTCAAATGAAATACTGAATTAAGTCCACACAAATAATGTAATCAAGGCTGAAAACAAATAACGTTCGGTCTTTATCCTTGGTTTTTGGTACAAAGCCTCAAAAACTCGTGGAATCTCCTTAGTGATAAGAGTATCTTTGTTATGCTAATGACATAACTCAAAGTAGCCCACTAGATAGCTTATGGATGAGGGCTGATGACCACAAAGACCAACAATGTGATTAGAGGGTTGAGACTTTGAGCTTGGCCAATTTCTGAGGAAGGAAGGGAGGCTGGAGACTTGAGTTCAATCACATGGCCAATGACTTAATTGATCAAGCCATGGAATGAAGTCCCAATAAAAACTCTGAACACTGAAGCTACACTGAAACAGATAAAGCTTCCTGGCTGGTGAATTCACTGATGTGTAGGGAGGGTGCCATAATTCCATGAGGAGAGGAAGCTCTGCATTTCCTCCCAGATCATGTCCTGTGCGTCTTCATTTCATTGGGCTCCTAATCTGTATCCTTGATAATAAAACTGTAGTCATAAGTATAGTGCTTTCTTGAGTTCTGTGAATTTTTCCAGTGAATTATCAAACCTGAAGGTGTCATGGGGACATCCAAATTCATAGCCAGATCAAAGCGTCGGTCAAAACTGCGGATGCCTTAGGGACACCTGAAGTGTGGCTGGCATCTGAAGTAAAGGCAGTCTTGTGAAGGGCTCAGCCTTTAACTTGTGAAGTCTGATACTAACTCTGAGTTAATGTCAGAGCTGTATTACAATATATCCAACTGGGAGTGAAACAAAATGTCTTTAAGCCAATAAAGCAGCAACTGTTGAACATTGTTAAAAAAAAAAAAGTCTTGGACATTCTTACATCAAAGTTAGGTTATTGACATAAACAACGATTTAAGATGGCCTATTCACTCATAAAATATCCATGGCTCTCATTACTCAATAAAGGAAATAAATTCTTGAAAAGTAACAAAAATCTATCCAACTATTAAGGTTAAATAATCACAAAGGGACTCTCAAGAAATTATATAAGGTCCTTACCTGTTCTGATCCTACCTATTCCCACATTTACAAGGACCACCTGCCAACTTACCAGCAAAAGACCTGCTCCTATTTGTGACAGAATTCCGACTTTTCCATTTTATGGTAAGATATTAACATTTCCCACTGATTTTTTGAGGGAAAGACCAACTTACATCCCCTTTTCCACTACTACTGGTTGCTAAGCCTTATGTAATGAAAAGATAGCTATTATCAACCCAAAGATCTTCAACTTATTAAAAGTAAACAATACCCTTAACATTTCATTCTCATTTATTCAAAAAATGCACTTAACATTTCATGTTGCAGAAGTAACACTGTTAAGTATTTGTCAAATCTGTTCTAGAACAAGAGTAAAATAAAATTTCAGGAAAAAAATAACTGAATACCTAGTATTTTACAAGAGAGATACCACAGAAATAAGAACTCCACAAATTATTCCTTTAAGAGGTTGTCATCTAATTGAGGAGATGATATATATATTTGAAATAACAGATTCTTAAGTAACATTTTTAAATTCAAAGAGACAAACTGAGGACACAAGGGCTGATTAAATAATCAGAAATCAATGAGAGATTATTAAATAAACATTTAGTTTTCCACTTTATACAATGGTTTGCAGTGGTCACTGAGATACAATGCAACTCAATTTGTGGTCAGTAAAACTATTATTTCACATCCAGCAATTCTGCAGCATGGATGTCTAAGATGGATATTATCGGTATGGACGCTATAATGAGAACTAGAAAAAGGAAGCATGATAAAAGCCAATGGAATAGAAAGTTTTAAGATAGTAAGTGTGAAATTTGAAGTCTAGTTAAAAGAGAAAAAGAGTAGGTCAATTTATTCTATCTGTGCTTAAGGCAAGTTATTTCAGTATTTAAATTTGATGCAATTTTTCTTAAGAATGCTAAGGCAACATCTTTACCTATAATTATTTACAATTATTTGCAGGTAAATTTACAGTACCTACATAAAATCTCAGTTCACTCCTGACATTTTTATATGCCTTAACATTATTACTAATTTCAGAATAAATTAGAGAAAATCTAAAAGCGATCTAGAATATTTACAAAGGAATAGAAGCAGCTTAATGGTCAAGTTCAGAGAGGCGTAGGCCTCTTGAGAGAATGGGTTACAAATATGTTACGAAAATGAAGAATCATGAAGAAATAGGCTGACAGCAAAGAAACATGAGAAATAATCTAAACATGAGAAATAAAACAAAAGTAAATGAAAAATAATAGGAATTTATTCAAGGATGCAATATAGTATCACAAAAAAATTTTCAACTTCTGAAAGTAATAAACCATGATATACTTAATCAAAGAGTGCTTATAAAAATGCTTCTACAACATTGAGAATTTCATGAAGTCTCAATCGAAAACTGTGTTTTATACTAAATATAAATTACTTTCAATAAAGAAAGAGAAAGTCATGGATAGTGAAATAGAAATGAGGGAAAGCTGGCAACGAAAAGGGTTCTAAAAGGGGGTTATAAAAATAATTTCTAATAAAATTTATTACACAAAAGTCTCAAGAAGGGAACAACACACAGTCATCTCTTTTGTTAATTAATATTAAGCAAATGGATGACTGCAAAGGTAATCAATGTAGAATTTAAAAGAGGCAGAAATTATTCTTTAGCTGAAAGCAGAAAGAATATCCTGCAGTAGAAGCTGGTATATGGTGGCATGTGCCTATAGTCCCAGCTACTGGGGAGGCTGAGGAGACTGAGACAGGAGGATCACTTGAGCCTAGGAGTCAAAGGCTGCAGTGTGCTATGATGGCACCTGTGAATAGCCACTGCTCTCCAGCCTGGGCAATAGAGCAAGACCCTATCCCTTAAAAAAAAAAAAAAAGTGAATATCCTGAGACAGAAATCTATCTAGAGGCCATTTGCCCAGCAACATGGAACAAGATAAATGATGATAGTATTAAAACAACTGACAACTGAAAGGTCATTTAATAAGATTATAAAAAAACCTATATGTACCAAATTTTAAGGAAAAAAGATATATATTACTTATTAATTCATCTATGTATCATAATTATTACCAGTAATGTACCAGTGTTAAGACCACACACACAAACACTTTCTGGATCTGGCAAAGAGTATGTCATGTTTACTTTTTCATGTGTTACATCTAAAATTTATATTGTAAACCTAGAAATAATGTATTTTGAGTTCTTTTTTCCCTAAAAGGCAATTTGATAATCTCACATATTCCAAAATTTTAAACAAAGAATAGAGAAAATTCTTATTCCAGGAAAAAGTAAGTTAAAATAGAAAATGTTTTCCACATGTTATTTAGCATGACAAACAGCAATAAGGTAAGCTTCTTGCCATAAAGCTATCTGTCAGGTGATTTCATTCTCTTTGACTAACTACAGAAAGGCTCATAGTTTACAAAGAAATACTCAGAGTTTATATACTAACCTGGCCCAGTCCAGGCATACCTCCTCCAAGTCTAAGAAGTCTGTCCATATTTCTAGAAAACAGAAACAAAAGAAAACGTTCCTAAGCACAAAAGTGTTTACTCAATTGCTATCTATATAATTCACCTTCAGTCACTCAGTATGTCAAAAATATTGGTGGTAATTACAACACAACATCAGACTTCCTGTTAATTAACACCACATATTAATTTAAGAAGCTGTCTTCCATGCTAATTAACAGACCTTATTTTACTGCTTTGGTTTTGGGTTATCCCCAGTTTTAAAGACAAGCAATCTTAGCATACTTTCAAAACTTTGCAATCATTAAGTTAATTATATTTTCTTATTGTTATCTAATAAAGTACCTGAATGAGGAAAAAGTGCCTGAAATGCTTATCATATGTATGATTGAATTTCCTTCAATTTGTCCAGAGTATACAAATAAAAAACCTCACTTTTAAATTAAATTTTAACATCCTCATTAGTAAGTTCTGTGCTAATTAACTTACAGCTTGTCAGTTATCATCAAAACTACATGTGAAAGACATTGTGAGCAGATTATGGATCTCTGAATTAGCATCAAAGGCTTTTTTAAAATGAACTCATTATACTAAAAGAAATACTATAGCGTAAACATTAAATGCGTTAAGACAGTGTCCTAGAACTTACACAGATATTTTGTATTATTTCAGATGTTGTGGAAATATACACCTTTTTCACTAAGAAAATTCAGCTGCCATTCTCAATTACAATTTCAGAGTTGACAGATACAAAGAGGATAAACTTTGAAATATCAATCTGATTTATTTTTAATGTTTAGAATAACTACAGAAGATAATCTTATAAGCTTGAAAAACTCAGAAAAAAACTGAAGAAAAGAAATTCCAAGTGTACTTATATAACCTTATAATCAAATTATAAAAATTAATAGCAGTACAACTACTTAAAACATGCAATAAAGCATTATGTTCTACTTGAAAATTGCTACTATGCCCTGAAATTTCTCTTTTTCCTAAGTATATGCTTTAGAAAATGGTTTCATTACAAATTATATTCTAAATTAGATGTTAACAGATTAGCTTCACTGTTAAGCCATGTTATTTTACTAGTTACAACTGCTATACAAACTAAAACTCAATAATGTACTTATGATTATTATATTACAGCCTAAACATGTTTGTTGAATCCTGGTAACAACTTAATCCTGCTAATATTTAACAATGTTAATATTGTAAACTTTATTCAAATCCACATACAGAAAAGAACACAAATGATACAGCCGTGTAATTGTCCCAGAGTGAATACATCCATGTAACGATCACCTAGCTCAAGAAACAGAACATTATCTGCTCCTCAGAAATGCTGCTCAAGCCCCCTTCCAGTCTCTTGTGGTAAAATTCCAACTCCTAACAGCACAGATTAGTTCTGCTGGTTTTGAATTTTATATAAATGGAATCTCATACTTTTTGTGTCTGGCTTGTTTAACATAACATAATGTGCGTGAGATTTACAATTTTAAAAATTCATTTTTAAAAATGAAACAGCAAATAAGAAAACTTGATAGTCCAGACAAAATTTCCACTTCACAATCTTAACTCATCCTCCTAAGAGCAACATTTACAAATAAAATCTCCAGAAAATTTTCATTAAAATTATTCAACTGAAATATGACATTCAGTACATAGCACTTTTTAAAGGCTGTAGACAGAAAAAATCCTGTATATTTTATAATATTAAAGACATTTCTCTAAAATATATTACCAAGGAATAAAAAAATTTCTTTTGGATCATTTCAAGCTTATAAACCTAAAGAACCAATGGAAAAAAACAAACAACATACAGTATATTTTAGAATATACACATTCTAGGCCAAAGTTGATTCCCAGCTGTGTTCAGTTTATCTATTTCCCCTCTGTTGTTTCTGATGACTTTACACAGACTCCAGATGCTGTGAATATACATGAGTGATGTGGGAAGCAGAGAGAAAGAAAATCTGACAGGTCAAATTTATTTTTTTAGCAAAATTAGATGTCTCAGCAAACGGAAAAACATTTAACAAATTAAAACATTGAAGACAGCCAGGTTTGATAAAAATACTAACATTTGGAAGTAAAATATATTGATAAATGTTCTAAATCACACTAGTTTTTAAAATCTGGTTATCTAACACACATAGTCATAACTGAATGTCTGTTTAAAATAATACATTTTTGTAATATCTCTTTATAATATCCTGAAAGAATAGTTAAACATAAAATACATTCTTAAACCTCACCTGATCAGTAACTGTAACTCTTAAGCTTCAATTTGTTGAGTTTGACAAATTTCTTCTTAACACAAGCTCTTGCTAATTCCGGCAGGTATAATTTTCCCAGGTTTTTTTTTTTTCTCTTTCTCTCCTAAAAAAAAGGTAAATAAAATAATATACAGTTATTGTGATAATTAAGCAGGAAATTTTTATACCAAAATTTTTAAAAGAATCAAAATTCCTAAAAATGAATTAGATATCAAAACTACTTTTTAATAATCATTTCCTGAAAGTATGGAATGATCTACAATCCCGGGGAGCTAAAGAACATAGAGATTTACTCTGTATGAAGATTTTGTTTGTATATTTCTCTCTTGAGCACTAACTCTGAAGATTGATATTTCATAAGTTTAAGTCTTTCTAGAGGTCTTTCAAAGAACAAAAAGAAAATTTACTTATATTTTTAAATAAAACAAAATTCATTATTTCATGCAATTACCATAGAGGTTCATTACACCATTATTACAAACCTATGATGTATTATAGAACATTAGTGATATTAATTTCTTATTTCTTGAAGGTTTGCTATTTTATCACCCTAGGAATTAGTTCATCATTTCTTAATTATTCCCAATTATGACAAAAAAGACAAAAATAATACAATGGAAGAGTAAGAATTATCTAAAATAAAGCAATAAATTACACCTATTGCATCATCCTTCAGTTCTTATTGTGTTGGCCAAAGCATTGATTCAAGTTTCAGAAAGAACACTAGAGACATCATCTTTGTAGTCTTTTTTTTTTTTTAAGCTTTCATTGAACACAGTTGAGAATTCAGATTTTTTTATTTGCCACCCATAATGGCAAAGGGAGGAATCACAATGTGCATGCAAAGGAGACATATAACAGCACTCTAGTCTCTAATGACAATGTAACTGATAGTGCAAGCTAAGGGCTATTTAACTTCAGTACTACTGCCATTCAGAACCAGATAATTTTTTGTTGTGGGGGCTGTCTTGTCCATTATAGGATATTTTTTGGACTACAGGCACACGTCGCCATGCCTGGCTAATTTTTCTTTTCTTTTTTTTGGTCGGGGGTGTGTGTCTTGCTCTTGCTCAAGCTGGTCCTGAACTCCTGACCTCAAGCGATCCGCCCACCTCAGCCTCCCAGACAGCTAGGATCACATGTGTGAGCCACGGCACCCATCCCATTATAGGATGTTTAACAGCATCCCTGGCCCCACTAGATGCCAGTAGCACCTACCCAGTCGTGATAATCAAAAATGTCTCCAAAACTTGCCAAATGTCCCCTGGAAGAGCAAAATCACTCTCAGTTGAGAACCACTGATATAAACAAAATCACAGACTATGCATCTTGAGATGACAATATCCTAGATTAATTTTCTCAAACTTAAGAACCAGCGAGTGCCGGAAACAGTTTGGTAATTCCTTAAAAATTTAAAAATAGAATTACCATATGACCCAGCAATTCTATTCACAGGTATATATCCCAAAGAATTGAAAACACATATTCAGAACAAGTTCTTGTACATGCACATATATGGAATCACTATTCACAACAGCCAAAAGGTGGAAACATCCAAATATCTACCAAAGGATTAATGGAAAAACAAATTCTACTATATACCCCCAAGGGAATGTACGGCATGTTATTCAGCTATAAAAAGGAAAAAAGTATTGATACATGTTACAACTTGGCTGAACCTCAAAATACTATGCTATGTATTATAAATGAAGCCAGGCACAAAAGGTCACATATTGTGTGATTCCATATATATGAAATATCCAATAAATCCATAAAGACAGAAGGCAGACTGATGGTTGCCAGGGGCTGGGGGAAGGGAGGAAAATGGAAAAACTACTTAGTGGGTAAGGGATTTTACCTTGGAAGTAGACTGAGGTAGTAATTGTATAACACTGGCAATTGGACTAAATGCCACAAAATGGTTAATTTTATGTTATGTGAATTTCCTCCTCAATAAATTATTTTTAAAAAGGGTCAAATGAGTGAACAATATATTTCTAAGACCAAAAAAGAAATTACATTCTTATCTAACTAGATTAAGTATGTACTTCAAGAAGTCCTTCATCATACACTATTTTGCAACAAGAATCAGTTTTTGCTAGAGATGTGTGACATATTCTTCAATGTTTTATGATGGTGATACAGTTTACACATCAACAAATGCTGAAGTGCACAAAAAGGTGAATAAAAGGAAGTAGATAATGTAGAAATTTTAAAAATCACTGGACTAATTCTATTTGGTGCTTATACATCTAAATATAAGAATGTTTTGCAATTATGGAGCAAAGATGATAGCCATTCTCTTCAACAAAATTATGAGCTGTCCATGTTTTCATGGATGGCGATGGATCATGGATGGTGATGGATCGTGGTGATGCTTACACAATGATGTTAATGTACTTAATGCCGCTGTACACCAAAAACGGTTAAAATGATAAATTTTAGGTGATGCATATTTTACCATACACATAAACACATAAACACACACACACACATACGGCTTGCAAAAAGAAAAACCAGAAGTAATAAGCTAGGGCCTATTAGAGATGCATTTGAAATACAGAACTGATCTTTACAAGAAAGATATATTCCACCTTCATGCATGATGGCTGACTAGCCATTAATTACATTCAAACAATGTTGCCCATTTCAGGTACATACACCTTCAAAACCAAGAAAACACAGAATAAAAGTCTGTATTTGCTATGTTTAAGCTTTATTAACATTTCCAATATAGTTTTTTCCCACAATCCCTTTATTTTTACTTCTGTAAATTATTCATAAATTGACCTAAAGGGGTAAAAAAAGTAAAAAGGTCCACCAGACCCAGATGCCAAATAGCGATGACTGTTTTTCCTAGCATATGAAGGTTAAGTGCTATGACTGCAGGTAGAGTGCCAGGATTCAAAAACTGGCTCTATGTTCATTCAAACCAGGTTGCTAAACAAACAAACAAAAAAAAACTGGCTCTAACACTTACCAGCTCTATATGCTTGGGTCAATTACTTCTCTCAGCCTCAGTTTCCTCATCTACAAAATGGGGATAATGACAGCATTTACCTGATAGAGCTGATCAGAAGATTAAAGAAGATAAAGGACATAAAACATATTTAAAACAATGCCTGGCATATAATAAGTAATAAACACTAGCTGCTGTCATCAGCACCACCATCCTATGAACATAGCTACCAACATAGATCCTTCCTTCCTCACGTAGTTTGTCAGTTAGTGGGTTTCAAAACACCTTGCATATTTCACAGTACTACATTAATCACACTGGCTGGGCACCCGTGGTTCGCACCTGTAATCTCAGCACTTTGGGAGGCTGAGGCAGGAGGACTGTTAGAAGAAAAAAGTTGGAGACCAGTTTGGGCAACACAGCGAGAGCCCATCTCTACAAAAAATTTTTTTAAAATATTAGCTGGGTGTGGTGGCACACACCTGTAGTCCTAGCTACTTGGGAAGCTGAGGTAGGAGGATCACTTGAGCCCAGGAATTGGAGGTTGCAGTGAGCTATTATCATGCCACTGCACTCTAGCCTGAGTGGCAGAGTGAGACCCTGCATCTAAAAATAATTAATTAATCAATCACATTGGAGACAGGGACTCGCAATTCTCAGAACTTAGCAAAAAGGCTCACAAAGGGAATGTGTTATACACACATTTAACATAAAAGAGAACACTTTCAATTCTTAGAAATAGAAGCAATACAAAGGTCTATGAATCTAAACCAAGTTTTTACACTTATCAAAAAGCAGAAGAGGCCGGGCGTGGTGGCTCACGCCTGTAAGCCTAGCACTCTGGGAGGCCGAGGCGGGTGGATTGTTTGAGCTCAGGAGTTCGAGACCAGCCTGAGCAAGAGTGAGACCCCGTCTCTACTAAAAATAGAAAGAAATTAATCGGACAACTAAAAATATATAGAAAAAACTAGCCGGGCATGGTGGCGCATGCCTGTAGTCCCAGCTACTCGGGAGGCTGAGGCAGAAGGATTGCTTGAGCCCAGGAGTGTGAGGTTGCTGTGAGCTAGGCTAACGCCACGGCACTCACTATAGCCCGGGCAAAAGAGTGAGACTCTGTCTCAAAAAAAAAAAAAAAAAAGCAGAAGACTCAAAAACTCATTTATGATATAATTAACTTTAAACATTATTAGACTATACCTAATATAATGTTATACATACAGTAATGTTTAGAACACTAATTGGTAAAAATAGTACAAAAAAACCACAGTACTTTCAAAGGTTGTTGACTTTCCACTTTTCCTTTCTCTCTCAAGTTAATAATTGATTAGAATCTGGTATTGTTTGAGCATGTTCATGTTGAATTTAAAATAAATCAATTTTCAAATATTTATAGGAAATGTATAGAACCATGGATAACTCTAGAAAGTAAATTGTTCAAAATTATATTAATCTGGATTTGGAACCTGAGAATTTTTTTTTCAACTTTTCAAACTTTTCACCAGGGATACCCAATAATTCATAAAACTCAAACAAAATCATTAAGTTCTTAACGTTCAGGCTTATCATTCTGTTTCCTAGGTCAGTGTTCATTTTTCACTCCCCAATCCATTCTGCAATTAAATACTATTACTTCTCAGACTGATGCTAAATCCTTTTTAAACTACTCCTTATTTGTGATCTCACTGTATTTGTAATTTCTCTATTTTCTGATTTGTGGAAAGTAACTAGGAACTCTTTCTCTCCCTTTCTTAAGGACTTTTTTTTGTGGAAGATCTACAGTCAACATTAAACTTAATTATATAAATAGGATTTTGAAAGCAAGATTTTTTCCCCAGCTTAGAAGAGTGGGTATGGAATTATCATAAATATCTACTGTTGAGTCTCCTAATTTCAGCATCCAAATAAAACATTTATTGAGTACAGTAGTCCCTCAGTATCTGTGGGGATTGGTTCCAGGACCTCTCCTGAATTCCAAAATTTGTAGATGTTCAAGTCCCTAATATAAAATGGTATAGTACAACATTTGCATATAACCTATGCTAACCCTCCCAGTATACTTTACATCTTGTAATCTCTAGACTATTTATAATACTTAATACAATGTAAATGCTATATAAATGGTTGTTACACTGTATTATTTAGAGAATAATGACAAGAAAAGAAAAGTCTGTACATGCTTAGTACATATGCAATTTTCTTCCCCAAATATTTTCAACCTGTAGTTGGTTGAACCCATAATCCATGGATATGGAGAGCCAACTATACTATCTTGTGTACTCAAGAAACTTACTGGCTTGCACTGAGAGAATTTATAATCTACAGGGGCTAGGGTTGGGGGATTGACATAAACCCATAAAAAATATGTAAAGTGAAAGGACAGTGATGTAGAGTAGAAAAGCTTCTAGAACCAGCTGACCTAGATTTGAATCCTGGCTTCACCACCTTCTCACCAGATGATCCGGAAAAAGTTACCACCTTCTAGACTCTAGGCCTCGTCTATAAAATGGGGATAATACCTACCTAGCAAGTCTGTTGTAAGAATAAGTCTAAAGTATCCAATATAATGCCTGGAACATCCAAGGTACTCAATAAACGTTGTTGATGCTGTTGTTATTATTACTGCCTTACAAATGGAAGAGATTATTTAATCAAATTCTCTCATTTTACAAATGGGGTTAGCAAAGTATCATAAAGCAGAATATGAAATGTCAAAATGAGTGCAACAAATAGCATATGACAAGTTCATGAGCAAGAAATCACATGAGCATTCAGGCAAGACTTTCACAGGTGGACAATGAATTATGAAACAAACATTGCTATAAAAATGAAAACAAAAAAAGCCGGAACGCTTTTTGTTACTGATTATCAAACATGTGGTTCTCAACCTAGATACTAAGCACAAGGTTTATATGGCAAGTTTAAAAATAGGATGAACTCATGTCAGAAAGGTTAAAATCCAGCTTGAGAATGGCAATATATTATTTACCAAACACCTTGGTTGTGTGTGGGGTTGGGACCTTGGTGTGTGTGGGGTTGAGGGAGGAGGTGGAAAGAATCTCCCAAACTCAGTAAGTGAGGCACCAGTGAAAGATCATGACTTCAAAAGTTTCTTCTCTTGGCAAGATTTAATTTTATTCTCGGACAAATTAAAAACAACATTCAGGCTTTTCACAAAATACTACCTCACTAAACGCACCTTAACTGTAGTTAATTCTGAACCACTATATATCTTTATCTCTATAAATGCACAATAACCCATGCAATTTGCTTAAAACATATATAAGTCAAACTTTAAATGAGCCAGTTGGCAGCCTTACGTGACAAGAAAGCCATCATTGTGTTAATCATCGTCACTAAAACTGTATTCAGTTTTTTGTGATTTCAACATTATTATTGTCTGTCTTATTGTTTTCCTCAAACACATTAAGCCAGCACTACTAAAAACATAGTTTTGTGAGCAGTGAAAAGAAACATTTTCACACTAAATTATATTCCTACTAATTTTTAAAGCCTCTCCTCTGCTTTTCTCATGGAACTTTTACCAATTTTGGGTTATCATTCTCATCCCAAGAATTTTTCAGTCAGTCACTGAATTTATATTCGACTGTTTCGAAAAGTTCACATTTTTATTCTTTTGACAGACACATAGCTATATCCCCAGAAAAATTAAGTTCCAAGAGGTAACACAGTAGATCTGTACTTTACTGAAAAAAGGAAATAGAATCAATTCACCTACTACTCAATTAGGACAATATTAAAAGTAAGTTAACAGGCATAGCAGCAATAACCACACTTTCTTTTGAAGACATTCAAGGTTAAGATCCAGTGCATCTGCGAGGATTTTTGTTTATTTTTTGAAGGCAGTTGAAAAGCTAACACTAAGAAAAAGGGTCAAGGCCTGTAAGAAGGGCAAATGATAAAGCAAACATGCATTCAACGGGCAAGTTAATTTTGTTCTCTCTCCCTTGTTTCCCTAACTGCTGTGAAGTTTTTCAACACAAGAACAACTATTGACAAAGCACAGGCAAATAGGCCATAACCAAGGGTTTTCCCTGTACAAGAGAAGAAAGGTTCTCCAGATGTGGTGAATTCAGCCAAGCAGAAAGGCACGGAGAAAGGAGACCACATCCCGGCCTGACCCTGCCAGAGACCCCGGGGAGTCGGGGAAGAGTACGAAAGAGCCTGGGCTCCTCCCTTAGGACACCGGCCTCCAGTGGCAACTCGGCTGGGCAACGTGACTCAGGAAAGCACGGGGCGGGCAGCGGCCTACCGCGACTGCCGTCCCGGACCTCCCGGACCTGTTTTCTGGGTCTTACCTGAAAGCAGACAAGGACAGGATGCCGCGGGCTGGACCCTTGTGGCTGCCACTACGCTGACGCGAACGCGGAGGCGGCAGCTTCAGCAAGAGCGGCTCAGACTCGACCCAGCTCCGACTCCGCGAACCGGCGATGAATCAGCCCGATTCCATTCAAAAGAGTTGCCCGGGCCTCCGCCGCGAAGCACTTCCGGGTTCACTGCTCTACTTCGGCTTCCGTTCCCCCGACGGCCAATTGGAGACGACGTGGGAGTCGGGCGGGTGTCCCGGTAGGAGAGCGCAGTACAGACGGCGCGGCTGGAGGACGAGGCGGAAGTTGGCGCCGCGGCCGCTGTTGCCCCTCGGACGTCCCACTTTTTCTCTCCCCACCTTCGCGCTCCCCTGCAGCCGCCGAGATCTGGGACGGCGGCACATCGAGCCCGCGAGGTGACGGGCTAGGAAATGGAACCGTTAGTATTGTGGAGCTCAGACCCCTTTCGTTTTGGTGTTCATCGCCATTGTGACCCTCCTCAAAAACTAAAAGGTTCACTTGACTTAGACTTGACTTAGTCATCTGAGAAGCAAAAAAAGAAAAGTGAGCGGTGCGATTAGAGGGGAACTGTCAGACGCTCTTTTCCATAGTCCCATTTACCCACCTATTGTCTTTACCGCTTTGCGAGGATTGGATTCCAAGGAAAAGTAACGTTTCCCAAATGTGCAAACCACATATTTTAAGCTCGATGTAGTTTATAGGGCTTAAGGAATCGTTTGCTTACGTTTTTCCCATTATCTGCTCAGTGCTAGGATTTGAAAAAGCAAAACCACCCGAGAAATGACTATTGGCGAGTTTATATCACACTCTAAGTCTAGATACAATCTCTGTTCCGGCCAACATGTTTACCAAGACCCTGTCACTTTATTAATATGCTCCAAATAAGCATTTTTAAAGCATTTCTAAATCAAGAATGGTGATGAATCTACTGGATGGAGAGGAGCGATTACAGCATCTGCATCCAAAACTGTGATTTGAGTGGCACAATTACATTGAATTCTTCCTCTCAGATATTTACATGTCTATCTAAAAAACACAATTATCTTACTCATAGGTAATGTTAGTTATATTTGTATACACATCTTTTTGCTTCCTCCCAAACCTGTGCCTCCTGTATTCACTTTTTACAGTGAACAAACTTATCTTCCAACTAAGTTCCTAATCAGAAACCTGAAAGTAGTCACTTGCCTCTTATTCATCTCTCCCCACTGGCCTCTCAGTTAATCACTCTAGAAACCATAAAGTCTCTGTTCTCCATAATAGCTTTTCCGATCGACCTCCACTCCCCTTTCTCCATACTCCCCACTTCAGCCTTAACTGAGACTTCCCACACTTCTTCCTTAGAATGCTGCAATAATCTCTTTGATCTTCCTGCCATCGATCTGTCCCCTTTCAATCCATTCTCCACCTCATTGACAAAAACTTTTTGTACTATACAAATACAGTCATGCCCTTTCTTAACTTAAAATTCCACTGGTGGCTTTCCATAACATACAATATAAAGGTCAAAAACCCCTCAACTTTGGAGCACTCTTTGCTCTAGCCACACTAAAATATAGTTAGCTGGGAAATGAGATAGTCATAGGAGCTTTGGAAAACCTCTGACATATTCCTGGGAATCTAGCATGCATACTTAGGGTATGCACATGCCTAAGGCTATGTGACTACTGAAGAAAGACCTGAGAGGGCCCTAAGCTTGCACATCTGGCTGACCTTGAGGCTCTGCACAAGCAAGAAGTGAAGGCTAAGACAGAATTATAAACTGTCTGGCTGACTATTGAAGGCATGCCCCAACACATACCAAGCCCCTGGGGAAAGACTGGGAGTCTTATTAGTTGAAGGTTTTTAAGGAAACTGCTGTCCAATTATGAACTGACTACTAAGCTAACTGAGAAAAAACTTAAGTGGTCACACACAATAAAGAATACAGACTTTAAAAGAATGAGTTCAGAAAAGTCACTAAGCCAGAAACTACTCAACAGAAACAATAGCAATCCCTGGGGAAGGGGTACAATGTGATTTCCAGAGCAGCCACAGTATATTATTTTAAATGTCTACTTTTCAAAATATAAGCATAAAAATAAAGAACCCTATATTCAGCAAACTGTCCTTCAAAAATGAGGGAGAGGCTGGTCATGGTGGCTCACATCTACCATCCCAGTACTTTGGGAGGCTCAGGCAAGAGGATCACTTGAGGCCAGAGTTTGGGACCAGCCTGGTCAACATAGCAAGACCTCGTCTCTACAAAAAAATTTAAAAGGTTAGCTGGGCTTGGTGGCATGGGCCTGCTAATGGGGAGGCTGAGATTGGAGGATTGCTTGAGTGCAGGAGTTTGCAGCTGCCATGAGCTCTGATGATGCCACTGCACTCCAACCTGGGCAACAGAGCAAGACCCCATCTCTAAAAATAAAAAGTGAAAGAGGTATTAATTCATTTCCAAAATGTATGTATAAACAAAAATAGAGATAACTTGTCACTAGGAAATCTTCCTTATAAGAAATACTAAAGGGAGTCCTTCAGGCTGAAATGGAAGGGCACTAGACAATAATTCAAATCCACATGAAGGAATAAAGAACACCTATAACTAAAAGTAACTACATAAATAAATATAAAAGACAGTATAAATATGTTTTATTTATAACTTATTTTTTCTTCTATTTGACTTAAAAGAAAATTGCATAAAAAAATTATAAATCCGTGTTGATGAGCATATTATGTTTAAAGATATAATTAGTATGATAATAACAAAGTGGGGAGAAAGAAAGAAATGGAGAAGGGAGAGAATGAAGCTATCTTACAACAATTTTTTATATACTATTGAAATAAAGTTAGTATTAATCCAAACTACATTGTTATAACTTGTTAGCTATGATCCCCAGAGCAACCACTAAGAAAATACTTTAAAAATATTTAATTAAAGAAAGGAGAAGGAAATTAAAATGGTACACTAAAAAATATGTATTTAACATAACAAAAGGCAACAATTAGAAAGAAATAGTGGAACAAAAAAGACAAAGACATAAAGGAAACAACAAAATTGCAAATGTAAATCCTACCTTATTGGTAGGATATTCCATTAAATATAAATGGAATAAATATTCCAATTAAAAGGCAGAGATTGGCAGAATGAACTAAACAAAAATAGCCAACTATATGCTTTCCACAAGAGATACACTTTAGATTCAAAGATATAAATAGGTTGAAAGCAAAAGGGTGGAAAAAATGTGCCATGCAAACAGTAACTAAAATGGCAAAACCATTTTGGAAATTGTTCTGGCATTTTAAAAATAAACTTAAAAAATACAATTACCATTTGACCCAGCAACTTCACTTTGAATATTTACCAAAAATAAATAAAAACATATGTCCATACCAAGACTTGAACATAATAGTTCAAATCAGCTTTATTAGTAATAGCTCTAAACTACAAACAATGCAAATGGTTGCTAACTGTTGAATGGATAAAATGTGGTATGTTTTTACCATGCAATACTACGCAGCAATAAAAAGGAAACTACTGATATATGCAACAACATGGATGAATTTCAAAAACATCACACTGAGGAAAAGAAGTGAGATGCAAAAGAGTACATACTATACAATTCCATTTTAATGAAACTTTAAACAAATCAAATATATAGTAACAGAAAGTAGATCAGTTGTTGTCTTAGTGGTTCACTGTGGCATTAGGTGGGAGGATTGACTGCACAGGGGCATGAGAGAAGTTTTTGGACTGTTGAAAATGTTCTATATCTTTATCGTGGTAGTAGTTTGTCAAAATTCATCAAGCTGTACACTAAAAACGGGTGCATTTTATTGTACAAGATTTATGCTTCTATAAATTTGCTTTAAAGAAAGAAAAAAGCCTTCAGATTTGTTAGTTTCCCCCTTTCCTTCAGCGGTACCAAAGTATTTGCAGTTAAATCATGGTTTTTTTTCACAAGGATAATGTGATTTAATTCTACAAATTTACAAACAACATAATATAAAAACAAAACGTGGAAAACCAAACAATATGAGGAGTTCCAGGACTTGGGTAAATCATGTTGTTTTACACTTTAGAACCTTCAAACCTATTATTTCTCCTGTCTGAAATGTCCTTCCCCCATCTTCTATCCCCACACTCCACTCTCATTTTGGGGGGAAGTAGTCAGTCAATACTCACTCATATAATCCTACACAATAATTCTATTCTGTAATCCTTGATTTGTTTGTCTGCCTTGCCATCTAAACTTTAAGCTTCTTAAGAACAGAGAGCGTGACCTGGCCATGGTAGATACTAAAAATTAGTGCTCATCCAATCAATAGAGTCCAATAAAAAGAAAAAAAGAAAAAAATGATGTTGAATATTGGAGATACTTGTCCAAGTACTTTGCTTGCTAAGAATACTTAAAAAGATCAGGAACAGGCCGGGCGCGGTGGCTCACGCCTTTAATCCTAGCATTCTGGGAGGCCGAGGCAGGCGGATTGTTTGAGCTCAGCAGTTCGAAACCAGCCTGAGCAAGAGCGAGACCCCATCTCTACTAAAAATAGAAAGAAATTAATCGGACAACTAAAAATATATAGAAAAAATTAGCCGGGCATGGTGGCGCATGCCTGTAGTCCCAGCTACTCGGGAGGCTGAGGCAGGAGGATCGCTTGAGCCCAGGAGTTTGAGGTTGCTGTGAGCTAGGCTGACGCCACAGCACTCACTCTAGCCTGGGCAACAAAAACGAGACTCTGTCAAAAAAAAAAAAAAAGATCAGGAACATTTTAAATCCAGATACGACTCCTCTTTAAATAATAATTCTTTAAAAACAAAATTTAGGAAATATATATGGCCACATATCTGATATGAATATTACATGCTAATGCTTAAAGCATTCATTCTTTGGGTTAGTCCCAATGTGGTTTTGGAGAACAGTATAGTGCACAGAATTGGGAAGTGTTTAATATGTTTTCTAAAATAATAAACTGACAAAAGTTCACATTATTAAATGCGTAATGTATATTGTATCAGAAAGAAACTTTTTGCTCATTTGTTATCCTCTGAACCTGGCAGGTTTATTAAATGAACAAATGACTCTGGCTGGTACCATTACTGCATATATGTTAAAAACCTTAAAATGCATCAATTTTATTATTAAAATTTCTTTCTATTTTTAAAGAGCTCTAAGGACAATTCCTTTCCTATACCAAGTCTGACTGTATATCTAATTAGAAATTATAAGAGTAAATTTTCAGATAACCAAACTTTACAATCACGAATATCAAAAAAGGGCTGTTGCCATTTGAATTTTTAAGAAATGTTTGGAAAGAATTTAAGAAGCACATTGTTTTCTGTTCAAAATTTAAAATCGGCTTTAATTGTTATATCTAATTACAGTTTATGAGTTATGCAGTTTTGAGTATTATAAATAAATATAGATCAAGCAGAAGAAAAAGAAAAAATAGGAAAATATTTACATTTTAAAATACAGTGAATTAATTTAATGTATAAGGCCAATAGAATAATTGTTACTTCTGCCAGATGGTATTTTACATTTTGATAAAAAGATATATTCTTAATCATATATGTCAAGGAAAAGCGACCATATGTTGTTAAACACTTCCAATTTGTCATTTAATTTAAAAGGCACTACTGATATTGCCATAAAATTTTTTTGGTAATGTAGTCTAAGTATCCTTGGTGTCAATAAAATGTAATCTTTTCAAGTAATTTCCTTAGTTCTCTTCAACTGTTTGAGAAAATAATTCAATGAAGAATTGTCTTAGCATCTACAAAGAAAGGACACCATGAAGAGGGTAAATCAGAATCCAGAGTATATAGTCAAATTACTACTGGGTAGGAAGCATAACCTCTGTTTTTGAGGCTCTAGAATTTAATTTACTGTATTCTAGTAAAGTAAATAAAATATACAAAGTAACTCAAATGATTCCAAATTTATTTGCCTTAAGATCAGAAGCTCAGGATATCCATAAGGTTAAAAAAAAAAACGGGGGGGTGATTTATATACAAAATAATTTTCCACTTTACGAAAAGATTTTTAATGAAAGAAACCTCACAGAAGACACATAAAATAGCATTCAATCTACAGTGGGAAAAAGGAACTGAAATTAGATGATTATTAAAACAAAGATTTTATATGCCTTTGTTTCCTCTGCTGTTTTGAAAAGGGAATTTGTCAGCCCCTCTTGCTCTGCCATCCTTCACCATTTCTCTTCCCATGCTACAGGCTCTATGGCTGATTTCTTCCAGGCTTAAAAATCTGAATTACTATGTACATTCTGAAGACTTGCAAATTTCTATTGTCTGTGCATAACTCTTCTTCAGTCTTTTCATTGTTGTATGGCTATGTCACTATCCCTTCTCCAGTTGAGTTCTCCAGCTGATAGACATTTGGGTTCTTTCCAATTTTTTGCTATAGTGAACAATGCTGCTATGAATATTGTATGTGCCCCCTGGTGATATCTGACCAGGAGATTCTCAAGAATATATACCTAGATATAAAATAGCTAGATTCTAAGACATACATGTCAATTTGACTAGATAATACCAAGTTGTATTCCAATTGCTTTATATCATCACTAACGATGTTAATTTTTGACAGTCTAATGAGAATAAAATGATATATTATTTTGCTTTAATTTGCATGTTCCTGATTACTAACAAGGTTGAACACCTTTCATATGTTTGTTGACCATTTATATTTCTTCTTTTCTGAAATGCCAATTCATGACCTTGGCACATTTTTTCCCTATGGAGCTATTTGTCCTTTTTGCATACTTTCAAACTCTTCATTTTGAACTTCAGTAAAATGAAGCCCAAAAAGGATATACAACATCAGAGTGGTCATGTAGCTAGTTAGAAGCAGATCAAAATTCATAGTAACAGTGATTTTGTGTGTGTATGTGTAGTATATGTAGAAGCAATTTATGTGCAACCAATGTGATTTCCTTCTATGTTTCAATTTTTTTCTAAAGTATAAACAAGTAAAATATTAGATTTCAGTGACACTTAAGATTGTCTTCTATACTTCAGATTGCATATGATCACCTCCTTTCTGAGCCAGGCAGATGTATGGGCTTAGCGGGCCACTGAGACTGGGATGCTGTTCCTGGCAGGCTATACCCAATGATGAAGCTTGAGAAGTCATAGCTGTGTTCATTATATTTGCAAATAACAAACAAAACATGTTAACAACAATCCTGGAAACTCAAATTTGGGGAATGGGGTGGGGGAAGTGTGTAGTATGGTAAAGACCCCCAAACGAATCTAATATTTCCACCAGTTCTGACCTATCTACTTCTTGTATAAAGTGATTGAGACACAAAAACAAAATAGTTTATGTCTCATTGTTTGTCATGAATGCCACAGGTGGTACACAAAATAATTTTAGACAGTTCATGTACATTTTTATATTAATAGAAATATACTTATTTTGATGTATAATAGAAAAATATATAAAGAGCATATCAGACCTATGATTTCATGGCTATTATTTAAGACAATGCTGAATTTCTTTTAAGAACATCTATTTTTTTAAAAAAAATTAAGTAAACAATAACACAAGTAGTATGGAGGTGGGAAGTAAGGTCAGGGTTGATTTTTTTGAGGTGTGTTGCCTGCGTTCTTTTGCTCCTGGCTTGGAAGAATCACAAACCAGGCCAGTGCAACGGAGAGATGTCAAACACTAGCATTTCCACACAAGCAGCTTTTATTGCAGGTTTTCAGAATAGAAATAGAAAGCAAAAGTATGGTTCCTGAGGGGAAATGGGTCTATCTCCAAGCGTGGAGAAGATGCTGGGGTCTTACCACACTTCTACTTTTATATCTACACCTTATGATATCCTAAATGGTGGGTGGAATATTCATTACTTTGCTGGGAAAAGGATGGAGAGTTCTTAGAGCCAAAGGTACTCCCCAATTTTATCCTTACAGAATAACTTCCAGGGGTTGCCATGACAATTGTAAACTGTCATGGCATTGATGGGTGTGACTTTTACTATGCTAATGTATGTTAATAGAAAAAAGGTCAGCTTTAGACATGAGCTCCTAGTTTCTGTGCATGCTCCTGGCCAGGAAACATCCCCAACTGCAAGTTCCTGCCATTACAGGTTAGGTTCTAAATGTTCATTGGCCTCCTCATTTTTGCCCCCCCTCCTTTTTTCCTGTGGTTAGCGCTGCCAACCTGCACCTGTCCTTAACAATAACTGTGAAGATGGTACCTAAATGACCAAAATTGGAAAACAATGGGCAATGATTTTAATGATAGATAGACCTGGGTTCATAAACTGACTCCATCACTTCCTATTTGGATGAATTTGGGCAAATTATTTACCTTCCTTGGCTGTATTGGTTACTATATTATTGCTTTAGCAAAGACCAAAATAGTAAGAGCTTATTCAAGTTATAGCATTTCTATGGTTGTCACATGCAAGTTCAAAGTTCAAAGTATTAAGGAGTCAGGATGTCACTGCCCCATGAGGTCATCCAGGAGCCTGGGGTCCTTCTACCTGGCTGCTCTATCATCTTCTCACATTGTAGCGTCTGGGAAGGAAAAAAGACAAGGTGTTGAGAGCATGAACTAGATATAGGGGTGGGGGACCTGCGGCCTTCTAGGTCCTTAAGTGTGGCCTTTTGACTGAATCCAAATTTTTCAGAACAAATCCTTTTATTAAAAGGGATGCATGGCCGGGCACGGTGGCTCATGCCTGAAATCCTAGCACTCTGGGAGGCCGAGGTGGGAGGATTGCTTGAGCTCAGGAGTTTGAGACCAGCCTGAGCAAGAGCAAGACCCTGTCTCTACTAAAAAAATAAAATAAAATAATAATAAATAAATAAATAAAAATAAAAGGGGTGCAGCAGAGAAAGATGAAGTTTTTCTTGCCTCCTTTGGTGCTTAAAAAAGAACAATCTTGAAATCAGAAGGCCTCAGGGTTAGAACTTACATACATCACTTTGTTTACATTCTAATGCAAAAGAGACTGCCATCTCTAGTGGGAAGGAATGAAACAGTGATACTCAACACATTGGACATGAAGTAACAAACGACAATGATCCCTGAGAAATGGAGAACTATCAGAGGGAGCCCTTTAGTTTCCCTAGTTGTTCCAGTTCACTGCTTGGAGAAAGTTTCCAGGCCTCAGCACAAGAAATGAGAACTCAGGCAGAGCCCAGAGGTCTACCTGAGTTAAGGAGACAGAGGTGGGAGTCTGGGGAAGCCAAAGATGCCAGGCAGAGTGTGCAGGACAGAGTACCAGAGAGGAGAGAGATACACAGGGAGAACTCCAGGGGTTAGGAATAATGCCTGTTCCCAACAGCTAGACTTAGGAAAACACTCAATTCAGGCAGCATCAGTTAGAGCACCAAGAAGGGTATGTGCTTCAGCAATGGGGAATAATTAGTCCGAGACTAAAAACAAATCTGATCCTGCTTAAAAAGTTTAAAAGCAAGAGCCAAAATGATCAAACTCTTTCCAAGTAACTGAGCCAGACTCAATATTAAGATATCAATTTTCCCCAAGCTGATTCTAAAATTCACACAGAAATGCAAAGGATTTAGAATACCCAAAACAACTCTGAAAAAGAAGAACAAAGTTGAAGGACTTACACTACCTGACTTGAAGACTTACTATAAAGCTGCAATAATCCAGACTGTGGTATTTGACAGTTCTAGAATTAAATCCCAGTTCCATCTCTTACTATCCCTGGGCAAGTCACCTAATCTCTATAAGCTTCAGTTTTCTTATCTCTAAAATCAAAATAATAATATTAGCAACCTCGTAGGGTTATATGACTAAATGAAATAGTGTATATAAAGCATTTAGCATAGTACTGAACCTATACAAATGCATGCCAGCTTTATTATCCACTAAACCACAGGCTCCATAGGGCAAGGACTATATCTGTCTTGATTATCATCGTATCCTTGGGCCTTGGAAGGAAACTGAGGTTCAACTATCTCAATCAAAAAGTTAACAAGAAACCAGTTAATTATACAGTTAAAGAACTTTAGATATTATCTAAAAGTCTAACATTACCACTTTTTAAATGATGAAACTGAAATTTAGATAACCCAGGTCTGAATCCCACATTGTAGTTTTATAATATATCACGCTTTTCTCTTATTCTCAAATACTTTGACTTTGGAATATTTTACATGTTCATTTATGAAGGATTTTAAATCAGATTTGTAAAATTTTGCGTAGGATAGTATTATAATAGAATTAAGCATATTCAGCTAGAAAAAATGTGGATAACTGAAGAGTAGAATGTGAGGGGTAGAAATTGTCCAACAATTTAAAATTTACTCAAGTTTCAGAATTGAATATTTAGAATAGTCATGGTGGCCTATGAGCTGGATATACAAGTGTTAGCAATGAGATATATATGTATACTTTTAAAAGTATATATATACTTTTTCCACCCCAGAGATGAGGTCTCACTATGTTACCCAGGCTAGCCTCAAGTTCTTGGGCCAAGCAATTTTCCTGCCTCAGCCTCCTGAGTAGCTGGGACTATAGGCGTTCACCTCAAAGCCTGGCTGTTATTTTAAAATGTAGCATAATATTGGGTCAGTTTGCATAGAATCTTGTTTATAAGAATTTCAAATTAAAATGTGATGGAGACCATTTCACATCTCCAAAATCCACCTTTTTCATTTGCAGTGAAACTGAATCCTGTTTATGATATGTCAGACACCAATACAAATGCACCCAAGCAAGTCTTTAAAAGCATTATCAAAAGCATCTGACCCCGCCAGGCGCGGTGGCTCACACCTGTAATCCTAGCTCTCCGGGAGACCGAGGCAGGCAGATTGTTTGAGCTCAGGAGTTCAAAACCAGCCTGAGCAAGAGCGAGACCCCGTCTCTACTAAAAATAGAAAGAAATTAATTGGACAACTAAAAATACATAGAAAAAATTAGCCGGGCATGGTGGCACATGCCTGTAGTCCCAGCTATTAGGGAGGCTAAGGCAGGAGGCTCGCTTGAGCCCAGGAGCTGGAGGTTGCTGTGAGCTAGGATGATGCCATGGCACTCTAGCCCGGCAACACAGTGAGACTCTATCTCAAAAAAAAAAAAAAAAAAAGCATCTGACCCCTTCTTACTTGTCCTGGGTCAATTTTAAAATCTCATCTTTGGTTTTTCCTTTTTCTTTTTTTTACTTCAAAATATGTATGTCCTAGTTTCTGTTGTTAACTTTGCATAAATATTCCAAAATTTTGACTTTTTTTACAATAAAGTTGAAACTGGTATATAATTCTCCCAATATAATCAGGAGAAAAATAATTGATCATCCACAGCAACAGACTGACTCTATATGCATAAGGACTGATAAATAATAAATTTAATTTTAATCTTTAAAAATGTTTAATTTCCATTTTGATGGGTTAAGTTTCATCATATTTTCTCTGCTCATTTCAAAAAGCCACCCATTCCCATATAATGCTCTACTTCTGGACATTTTTCATAGGCAATGCTTAGAATATATTTCCCTTCCATTTATTCCAGTTATGAAGCTCACCAAAATTTCCATATTTTTCATTTGTGTACTTTCTAAAATCCCCCATTTTTAATAATAAATATGTGCAAGAAAGTAATATCTTCCCATTTTTGGCATTGACTGGACCCCTATTAGAATTCTATATCTAACTTTTATCACCACATTTTATGAAAAAGCAAAAGCAACACTAACAGTTGTTTTAACAATGAAACACATAAATAAAGATGAAAATAATTTGAGGTTTTGAACCTAGAAAATAAAACTAAGGGATGAACTCAAGCGAATGCTACGTTATTTCAAGAAAAATGCTGAATTTCCTCTATTCCGTAGAGGACAGAGAATAACATTTTAAAGATAAATAAAGAAGACTTCATCAACTGTAAGACTAAAATAAAGTATTTCAGTTCTTAAGAGCTTTGAAATAAGATGAATGGGGAGGTGGTACCCATTTTATTCAAGTGATAGAGTCTTATCTTCCATTTATTATTTGAGAAGTTTGTAGATGAGAGAAGCTAATGTACCTCCTCTGAAATTTTTAGGGTGCAGAATAGCTGAAAGAAAGTATTAGAGGGAAGATCTAACAGCCCAGTCTCTGGACAATGACTTTTTTTTTTTTCGAACGAGCTTAAGATATGATTTGTAGACACTGTTTGTATGTATTCCTGCTTAAGGCAATTGGCCTCATCAAATCACTACTGAAGGACTCTTAATGAATTGATTTTTATTCCAGGATTGAAAGATGTGCAGTATTTCCATTTTTTTTGTTCAATATGCAAAATACTGTTCGCATAAAATTTTACTCTCTTCTTAGGAATTGGAGTAAAAAATATTTTTCTTAATTTCATAAAATCTTCAAACTGACAGTTCCTATTTTAAGAGTAAAAATATTAGTGACTCATTGGTTAGAACTTACATAAAGCTTCCAAGCCTTTTATAAAATAAACTTGATCCACTTGCAAACATGAGGATAAAATCAAAATGTGTTAAGTATCAAAAAATGTTGCTCCGGTTTAACTTCAAAAGCTTTCTTAGCCTCTAATGAGGTAGCTTAAACAAGATCATCTTTGTTGGATGATATTAATTGGGCCTATAAAGAGTCCTATTATTA
This sequence comes from Propithecus coquereli, assembly GCF_000956105.1. Taxonomy (NCBI): domain Eukaryota; kingdom Metazoa; phylum Chordata; class Mammalia; order Primates; family Indriidae; genus Propithecus; species Propithecus coquereli. The sequence goes on along the minus strand of NW_012150729.1, from coordinate 2,298,686 downwards.
GAGTATAACTATTTCTACTATGAACTTATTTGATTTGTAGACTATTTCACTATCAAACTTTTCTAATCTTTATATGAGTCTATTCAGTTTTTTTCTAACCTGCACATGTTTAGGCTCTATGGTGCTATCATAACTAATTCAATAATCAATAATATGACACATGTGAAAGATTTAAAGCCAATCAAAACAGCTAAGACCTACACAAAATGAAAAACTCAATAAGCTGTTTATTTAATTACTGCAAAAAGGATTTATTTCAGTGGCTTGTGTAGTGTTTCATTCGATCTTAACAAAAGGATAGTAAAAAGAAAAAAACAGCACAAGAAGTCTGAACCACCTTATGCTGCTAACTTTGTGACTTTAGGTTATTTAGCTGCTCTGGACCTCAATGTGCAAGAATAGAGAGTGGTTTTCAATTTCTTCCTCTTCCTCTTCCAATTCTTATTATTCTAGCAATGGAACATTTGTAAAATAGAATCTTACATGGGGCACTGATATATAAAATAGATAAATGCAGAACTGCTCTGCTGAGGTGGTTGGGTGGGAAGACCCAGATCCCTCTGCAGATTTGTTTATGCTATTTTTTGCTGTATAATAATTTCAAAAAAACATTCAATGCCTTTGCTTTTGCTTCTGGGTTATATATATTAGGGGACTTCAAAAAGTTCACAGAAAAATGAAATTAAAAAATAAAAATATAAAGTATAAACTTGATTTCTCAATGTAAGCTCCATCAAGGTCAAGACACTTTTGTAAGTGATGATACTAGCCATTTAATCCATCCCTAAAGAACTGAGGGTCTTGGGAATTTAACCATGTCAATGTAGTCTTTTTTACACTATTAACTGAAGAAAAATTGGTGCTCTTTACAGATTTTTTTAAGATTAGGAAAGAAAAAGAAGTCATAAGGAGCCAAATCAGGACTGTAAGTTGGATGCCTAGTGATTTCCCATTGAAACTCTCAAAAAAAATTGCCCTTGTTTAATGAAAGGAATTAGCAGGAGCATTGTCATGGTGGAGAAGGACTCTATGGTGAAGTTTTCCTGGGTGTTTTTCAGCTAAAGCTTTGGCTAATTTTCTCAAAACATTCTCATAACAAGCAGATGTTATCATTCTTTCACCCTCCAGAAAGTCAACAACTGAAATGCCTGAGTATCCCAAAAAACTATTGCCATGCCCTTTGCTCTTGACCAGTCTGCTTCTGCTTTGACTTCCACCTCTTAGTAGCCATTACTTTGATTGTGCTTTATCATCAGGATTGTACTAAAGATAAAGGTAAAGCCACGATTCATCTCCATTACAATCCTTTGAAGAAATGCTTCAGGATCTTGATCCCACCTGTTTCAAATTTCCTTTGAAAGCTCTGGTCTTTTCTGCAGCTGATCTAGTCACAATGGTTTTGACAACCCTTTGAGTGAAAATTTGCTCAATTTTAATTTTTCAGTTAGAATTGTGTAAGCTGAACCTGTTGAGATATTTATGGTGTTGGCTATTGTTTGTGCTATTAATTATCAAGTCCTCTTCAATTAGTGCACAAACAAGATTAATTTTTTCCTTGCAAATTGTTGTGGATGGCCTGCCACTGGGATCTTCATCTTTAACATTGTCTCATTCCTTCTTAAAATGAGTTATCCATTTGTAAACTGTTGATTTCATTGGAAAATTGTCCCCATAAACTTTTCATAAAGCATCAATGATTTCACCATTCTTCCACCCAAGGTTCACCATAAATTTGATGTTTGTATTTACTTCAATTTTTGCAGAATTCATGCTGCTTTGATAGGAGCTCTTTTCAAACTGATGCCCTATCCTTTCTAATGCTGCAAACATCCTGTTCAGACATGATATAACAAGTTAGTACAAGTTTATTTTGGTAAAAAAGAAAATCTGAAATTCACGCATAGTTTTTTCATAATACACATTTTTGATGAACTTTTTGAAGTCCCCTTGTATTCAGAAAATGATTTTAGAGTATAAAATTTTTAAAACATTCATCTATTCCTTCTTCAAAGAATTTTATATTTAAATCCTTGATCTATCTGGATTTTATTTTGGTGCAAAGAATCAGGTAAAGACTCTAAATTCACATTTTTTAAAGATTACTACCTAGCTCTTCCTCCATTTATTAATTTGTCTTTTATCACATATCACTGAATCTACTCTTTGTTTCTGGTATTTGAGCTTTAGAGATGTATCTATCTCTCCCCATTCCATCATTCACCAATGGCCAAGAAGGACAAATATTATAGTTCTGGGGTTTTTTTAAATGTGAAGAGTTAGTTCTATACACAATTTGTTAGTTTTTTGTTTAACTTCGCATGCCACTTTTATCATTCTTTATTGCCAACTGTGTAAAAGATATTGTCATCTATTGCATTTGCAATCAAATAAAACATACAGTAGTCCCCCCCTTATCCAAGGGGGATAGCCACAGCAGATGCCTGATAGTACCAAACCCAAATTCATACTATGCATGAATTTCTTCCTCACAATATTATGGATAGAAAATTTGTTCTCACTGTAAATCTTAGCAATATCAGCTTAGCAATCTCATTCCTTATGAAGTCTAGAACTTTTACCTTTTCACTTAAAAAAAAACACTTGACAGCTTCTCTTTGGCATATTTAAATTGCCGGCATCACTACTCTTGCACTTTGGAGCCATTATTAAGTAAAAGAAAAGTTACTTGAAAATAAGCACTGGGATACTGCAAAAATCCATCTGAAAACTGAGATGGTTACTAAGTGACCAATGGGCAGGTAGCATCTACAGTGTAGAGACATTGGACCATGGATGATTTGCTTCTGCATGGAACAGAGCTGGACAGTGTGAGATTTCATAACACTACTCAGAATGGTGTGCAATTTAAAACTTACACATTGCTTATTTCTAAAATTCGCCACTTAATATTTTCATGGTTGACTACAGGTAATCCAAACCACAGAAGGTGAAACTACATATAGAGGGGGGACTACTATATGTAAAATATTAGCGTAGTTGTTAAGAGCATGAATTCTGGAGCCAGAATGAGGACAATTATGCTACTTATTCAATAAGGTTGTTGTGAGGATTAAATGACTTAATATTTGTAAAGTAGTTAGTAAGTATTATGTGTTATCATTGCATATAATCTATAAATCAATTGATTTAATTAATAAGCCATATATTTTATCTTTGCTATTTGCTACCCTTAAATTTTTAATATGCACATTTGACTTATCATTATTCTATCAATGTTAGGACATAAACATAAATGTATTTCATTTTTAAAATCATCTTCCTATTAACTCCATAAGCTGTAATTTTGGATACCTAGCAAACTTTTTATCCTAATTTACTATGATCTTCTTTGATACAGGAAGCTAATCTCATTCATCTTTAAAATCCTAGTATCGGCCGGGTGTGGTGGCTCATGCCTGTAATCCTAGCACTCTGGGAGGCTGATACAGGTGGATCATTTGACCTCAGGAGTTTAAGAACAGCCTGAGCAAGATCAAGACCCCATCTCTACTAAAAAAATAAAATAAAATAATAATAAATAAATAAATAAAAATAAAAGGTGTGCAGCAGAGAAAGATGAAGTTTTTCTTGCCTCCTTTGGTGCTTAAAAAAGAACAATCTTGAAATCAGAAGGCCTCAGGGTTAGAACTTACATACATCACTTTGTTTACATTCTAATGCAAAAGAGACTGCCATCTCTAGTGGGAAGGAATGAAACAGTGATACTCAACACATTGGACATGAAGTAACAAACGACAATGATCCCTGAGAAATGGAGAACTATCAGAGGGAGCCCTTTAGTTTCCCTAGTTGTTCCAGTTCACTGCTTGGAGAAAGTTTCCAGGCCTCAGCACAAGAAATGAGAACTCAGGCAGAGCCCAGAGGTCTACCTGAGTTAAGGAGACAGAGGTGGGAGTCTGGGGAAGCCAAAGATGCCAGGCAGAGTGTGCAGGACAGAGTACCAGAGAGGAGAGAGATACACAGGGAGAACTCCAGGGGTTAGGAATAATGCCTGTTCCCAACAGCTAGACTTAGGAAAACACTCAATTCAGGCAGCATCAGTTAGAGCACCAAGAAGGGTATGTGCTTCAGCAATGGGGAATAATTAGTCCGAGACTAAAAACAAATCTGATCCTGCTTAAAAAGTTTAAAAGCAAGAGCCAAAATGATCAAACTCTTTCCAAGTAACTGAGCCAGACTCAATATTAAGATATCAATTTTCCCCAAGCTGATTCTAAAATTCACACAGAAATGCAAAGGATTTAGAATACCCAAAACAACTCTGAAAAAGAAGAACAAAGTTGAAGGACTTACACTACCTGACTTGAAGACTTACTATAAAGCTGCAATAATCCAGACTGTGGTATTTGACAGTTCTAGAATTAAATCCCAGTTCCATCTCTTACTATCCCTGGGCAAGTCACCTAATCTCTATAAGCTTCAGTTTTCTTATCTCTAAAATCAAAATAATAATATTAGCAACCTCGTAGGGTTATATGACTAAATGAAATAGTGTATATAAAGCATTTAGCATAGTACTGAACCTATACAAATGCATGCCAGCTTTATTATCCACTAAACCACAGGCTCCATAGGGCAAGGACTGTATCTGTCTTGATTATCATCGTATCCTTGGGCCTTGGAAGGAAACTGAGGTTCAACTATCTCAATCAAAAAGTTAACAAGAAACCAGTTAATTATACAGTTAAAGAACTTTAGATATTATCTAAAAGTCTAACATTACCACTTTTTAAATGATGAAACTGAAATTTAGATAACCCAGGTCTGAATCCCACATTGTAGTTTTATAATATATCACGCTTTTCTCTTATTCTCAAATACTTTGACTTTGGAATATTTTACATGTTCATTTATGAAGGATTTTAAATCAGATTTGTAAAATTTTGCGTAGGATAGTATTATAATAGAATTAAGCATATTCAGCTAGAAAAAATGTGGATAACTGAAGAGTAGAATGTGAGGGGTAGAAATTGTCCAACAATTTAAAATTTACTCAAGTTTCAGAATTGAATATTTAGAATAGTCATGGTGGCCTATGAGCTGGATATACAAGTGTTAGCAATGAGATATATATGTATACTTTTAAAAGTATATATAATAGAAT
>NW_012150729.1:2283437-2293486 GCF_000956105.1 Propithecus coquereli | reverse complement strand
AATAAATCTTTTAGAAATGATTACTTACGTAACTTTTAGGAAAACTTCAAAAACGATTTTCTTTCAGGGTTTCTTGCACATATGAATATGAGGCACTTGACCCTCTAACTTTTTTTCTTTTTATAGAAAGACTCAAATTGTTGTGCATTCAGATTGAGTCAGTTCAATGGCAAAATAAAGCAGAAAACCAGCTATTTTCTGATATATTTCATTATTTTTCAAGAAAATACTGTGGTTCCCTATTGTCTATCACGTAAAATAAATCTTTTAGAAATGATTACTTACGTAACTTACTAATGCCATTCTTGTGTTGCTTCTTTTTATGTTCCACCTTCATCTTAATGTTGCATGTTAATTTCAATTTTATGTTCCTAGCTTACATGACTTTTTGCTCTCTTTGTCATTTTGTATCTATCACTCTCCTCTAGATCTTGCTCAAAACATCTTAAATCCTACCTTATCTAATCATATTCCATCAAAATATTTCTCTTCAGTACTTGTTCAGTTTTTACTATTGACTAGCCTCGCTCATCTATATCAATGAAAGAGTCAAAGAATTAAAGGATCTAAAGCTTATTGAATGCCTACTATAGCCAGGCAGTGCCATTTATGTTTTCACATAATTGACATGATCAATTATTTACAGAAGAGAAGATTGTGGCTCAGAAAGTTGGAATACTTTGCAAACAGTCTAAAAACTGAATATTGGCAGAGCTAGGATTCAACCTCTGGCCATCTGTCTCCAAATGCTGTCTGCTCTCCATTCTCATATGCTGCCTCCTAATCCAAAATGGTGGCCGAGTCAAAGAGAATTCCTAACTTTGGAAAAAAGTTGACTTAGTATTTATATTTGAACACAGCAGTATCAGAAATTATAGTAACATATGTCAAACCAAATAATGAGCCCACACTATAAACTTTTAATAGAGTTGCTTTCTTTTAGGCTAGTGGAAAGTACAAGGATAAGCAGGAACACCCTTTCTTCAGCTTTGATTAGACCATGGTTATAGGTTTGGAATGCCTTTTATATTATTTTTCCTACTAAATATTACCTGTTATGACTAATTTCTTGTCATTTCAGCTGTATTTTGTTAGATTATGCAGAAACTATTTTTTCCTTTCAATCTTATTCTTCCTCTAGAATTTGTCTAGTTATATAGAATGGTTACTTAATAAATATTTGCTGGTTAACTATCAGAAAACACAGCTTGCCTCATAATGGGCTAATTTTTAAATGTATACTAATGTCTTATGTAACCACTCTCATCAAAGAAGAGATAATCCCACCCCATATTAATAAAATGTAAAGAAATATTAATAAAATATAAGGAAATATTAATAAAATGTAAGAAAAACACTCCCCATAAATGTCTGTATATAATAATAATAGGTCTATAATCAATATTTAACAAAGTTTTTTTTAAGTCTATTGGTATTGACTTTCATTTTGTATGTCTCATAATTTCACTATTTACGTTGACAATACCAACATCTTCAACTTCCTCCTTACTTCGTGATCTTCGTTAGTTTCTACTCCTTTGAACTTAAATAAACAATTATCAGTTTAATCTGTGCAATTTAAAATAGACAATATTTTAAAGCTTTTAGTAAAACCTCTGGATGTAACCAGTTCCATATTGTCATAATCCAATGACAAAACAATTACCTTAAAACTATTGATGTTTGCCACTAGATGGCGACTATGTTTAAGTGACACACCCTCTATTTTTTCAAGTTAAATTATTTGGAAAAAAACCTTGTCTTCCTTTGGGGTAAATCCAACCAGTGAATTTTTATGATAAGTGAAATTTCTCTCTTTAAGAATTATTATTATTATTATTTTTTTTTTTTTTGAGAAAGAGTCTCACTTTGTCGCCCCGGGGTAGAGTGCAGTGGCGTTCCACTGCAACCTCAAACTCCTGGGCTCAAGCAATCCTCCTGCCTCAGCCTCCCGAGTAGCTGGGACTACAGGCATGCACCACATTGCCCGCTAATTTTTCTATTTTTAGTAGAGTAGGTCTTGCTCTTGCTCAGGCTCGTCTCAAATTCCTGACTTCAAGCAATAAGCCCACCTTGGCCTCCCAGAGTGCTAGGATTACAGGTGTGAGCCACTGTTCCTGGCCAGAATTACTAATTTTTAAAGAATTGTTAAAACAATCTATATTAAAATCTTTCTAAAATGGGATATACATTTCTCTCCCTTCTTAAACCAGGGTATATAAACCTGTTTCCTGATGATTACTAGTGATCATCATAAAAATCAATCACAGTGCTGCACAAGTACATGCAGATTATTCCAGTGTTTGACCCTACATTAAATGGCCCCAGATAACTATGCTCTTTGAGCATCTACTCTTTACAGTATTTTACTAGTATAGTATTTGGGGGCTTGTTTTTTAGTAAGCAATTTTTCCCTTTTTCCAGATATTACTTCTTAAAAGTAACTGCTAACAGCAAATGTTTTCCTTCTCCAACTTTTGTTTTGAAATGTTGCTACCTCTAATATACTATGATCAAATAAGCCAGATAAATAAAGTTATTAGACTTGGGTCTATAGAAGTCCTATTGGTGAACTACATGGGCTTTAGTATATTTTATGGTGTCTGTTTTGAGTACTCTATGACATCTATTTTGAGTATTAAGATGTTTTGACAGTTCATGTTCCTTAAAAGTCATAAATTTTATAAAGTGATTATATTTGTAATTAATAACTGAGTTCTAGAGCATTCAAAAGCTTGAATGTTATTTATTATATTAAGACTTCCCTTTGACTTCTTTCTCCTCATAATTTTAGTATTAACAATATTATTGATTGATCCCATTAAGGTGACTCTGGGTCTGAGAAATTACTTATTTCATATAAATAATTTCAAGTCTATTTTTTAAACTTTACAAAAGTATTTCCATAAGGCTATTGAAAAAATAATTTTGTTTATAAAAAGGAACTATTTGAAGAAATTTGTGATAAGCATGGATATTAACCAGTAAAGTCATTCTCAGACTTTAGGATGCATAAGAATCAGGTAGATTTCTTGTTACAATTGTTACAGATGACAGGGTCTCACTTCCAGATACTGTGTTTCAATTGGTATGAGGGACTCTGTATTTTAAATAAACATCCCAATTGATTCTTTTACTTCTGTGCTTCTCAAAGTTCTTAGTTTGCACTAAAGAATAAATTCTCACTTGACTGGATATAAAGTAGAGTGTTTGATTTTAGATTCAAAATTAAAATGTATTATACAACTATAATTTATAAGAGGAAATGTAGTTTTTCACATCAAAAACTTCCAAAGTAGGGCAATAGTTAAAATTCCATTTAATACCTATTGTCTCAATAAATAATGTTTGGTTATATCTTCTGATAGTCCAAGTCACATCTGAAGATGGCAAACTAAAATCACTTTAGTTTCCCAGGTTATCATTAGTAAGACTTTCTAATATGCAATTATGAAAAAATAATTTAAAATTAAGGTGACTATCTCAATTTTTTTTACACTGATCTTTACTTTTTTAAATGCTAAGTCTTTCTAAAAGTCAACTTTTGCCCTCCTTACCTTGTAGTGACACTTTTCCATTTCTTTTAAGTGACCCTGTTTTGAGCAGTGTTAACACTTCAGAAAAATCTCCAGATATGTGTCATGTATCTTTTGGTCTACTTTAATAACAAAACAGAGTCTCCTTGTTATCCCACTTGGTCAACCAATGTACATTCTTGCTCCTGTGTTTATACAGTACATTCATTAGTGGTTTTTACTTGTCTAGTCGTTTGGGCCATTAAACTAGAGTTTATTATCCTCCAGGTGATGAATCTTCTTATTTACAAATTCATTGCAGATCATGTGTGGGCAGCGTGATTGCTGATCCTGCCTAACGAATACATTTAGTGTTTAATTTTTTTTCTGTTGCTATTTTCTAATTTGAAGTGGGTAGACCAAAACCAATTAATTCTATTCCAGTTTTTCAGTACTTTGCTGCATGCTTCTTCTGTCACTACAGATGCTTATGACTCTTAATGTATGGCTTTAAATAACATTGATATTAGAGATGTGCTGATATTAAATTACATGTTCCTGATAACTGCGTCTTTCAGGTAAACCAGAGCTGCTGATTATTTTTAAAAAATTTAGGTCACATATTCATAATTTGAATTAATTTATCTTCTACGAAACTACTTATAATCAGATTGCTGTAATAATAATTAATCATAGAACTAGAAATGTTTAAGAACATTTGAAAATATAGCTCAAAGACTATAATACCTAGCTGAATGTAGTTTTACCAGATGGAAGTTTTTTTTTTTTTTTAAAATATGTCTACATATGCAATTAAGAAATAGACACACTGGTTATTTTAGATTTAGAAGTTAATAGATTTTTATATTCCTCAGTATCTAGTCAATCAAGATGTAGAATGAAGTAGAAGAGGAACCTTGAATTTTTTTTTTTTTTTTTTTTTGAGACAGAGTCTCACTCTGTTGCCCTAGCTAGAGTGAGTGCCGGGGGGTCAGCCTAGCTCACAGCAACCTCAAACTCCTGGGCTCAAGCAATCCTTCTGCCTCAGCCTCCCAAGTAGCTGGGACTACAGGCACGCGCCACCATGCTCGGCTAATTTTTTCTATATATATATTTTTTTAGTTGTCCAGATCATTTCTTTCTATTTTTTTTTGGTAGAGACGGGGTCTCACTCTTGCTCAGGCTGGTCTCGAACTCCTGACCTTGAGCGATCCACCCGCCTCGGCCTCCCAGAGTGCTAGGATTACAGGTGTGAGCCGCCGCGCCCGGCCGGAACCTTGAATTTTTGAAGACAAACATTTACTGAGGCTATCATAAGATTCCAAAACTTGCGGTGATGTTTATAATTTGTGACTGAGCTTTTAGCATTAGAATGAGAGAGTGGGAAGGTGAATTAAATGAACAGGTAAATATTTATGTAAATTTATCTTGACATAGCCAAAGCCCTAACACCACAATAATCTAATATATAGTAGAAGTATCTACATTTTTCTTTCACTTAAAAAAATTGTGAACTGGTTCTGTATCATACTATTAGATTAATGACACTTCAACAACTTCAACCTTAACATAATACCAGACAATCAAGTACCAAAAAAACTATGTGACGTTAAACAGCACTAGATACTTGGAACATAAAGAGTAGTGAGTGTGATGCAAATGGATTTAAATATAACTATTTTTTATATGTATTATATTTCTAGCACTATGCTAGGCATGCTTATATAGGTTATTTCATTTAATCCTCAAACTTACACAGCTTCTGCAGTGAGGAAATAGTAATTTATTCCTGGCTTATTAGTTTTCTTATTCTCAATCATATATGCCCCAGCAATAGTAAGTGTTGCCATCACTAGAATTATTAACAACAAAGCTGTGTAAGTACTTGAAATGATTTGAACATCAGATGGGTGCTTGAACTAGATGAATTCAAAATTTATCCAATTCTGAGATTCTATAAATTTATGTAATGGTGCTCTATTTTAGATAATGGAGAGCCTTAAAAACTATGCAGTTAGGGCACAAAACCAGCGGGACAATGTGAGTACGAGGCAGAAACTATATCCTGATCCTCATAGATTAGGCCACATTCATGGTGATCTCTCCAGGAGAGCTTGGAGCTAACTACGAATACAAAATTGATTATATGTCCTTGATGTTCCACATCATAGTAAAATAATCACCTAATAACGAAAACGTAAGAACTGACTAGGAAAGGAACCAACCCCCAACTTTTTAAACAGTCAGCTTAATACTCTCACCTACAGAATGAGCAGAGGTTAGAACATTCTAATTCTATTTTTCTGTAGGACACCAAAAATAGAAGCCGCTTGCATTGAAATAGTACTGTGACTAAGCCTAGCCTCACTGTTGCATGTTTCTAATTGCATGCACTTCAAGGTTTGAGTTTTTTTAGAAAGCTATTAAAAAGTGGGAAAGTAGGCCCTAAAGTATGACTTAGAGTTTACTTTTAAAAATTCAACTACTTAAAATTCTCTAGTATTTCAGGCAGTGTTATTTTTCACTTCTTTTTACTTTATTCCTTTTCATTTTTAGAAGTAGTCATACAGATAACTTATATGCTCATGTACATGGACTTTAAAAAAATAACAACCTGGAAAATAAAAAAAAAGATGGCCAGTTGAAAAAAAAAACATAGAGGAGGGAAGAAAGAATATTTAATAAATTTTGTCTTACTTTAATATTATCTTTTGGCTACTTTACATGGTAATTTGTGTTTGAATGAACTCCATTGGCAAAGAATTCCTAAGTGTTTGCTCCAATGAATTGGGAAGAATGCTTGGGTTTCCTGCTTAATCTCTCATATATATTTGCATACTTTCTGTAGTATAATTGCTTTTTTGTGGGGCAAGTAGGTTCTTACAATCAGTCCCTAATTTCTCATTCAAATTAATGTTAATCTTATTTTTTTATTGTGGTAAAATATATATAACATAAAACTTACCATTTTAGCTATTCCTATTGTTGTACAGTCTTCACATCATCCATCTCTAGAACTTTCTCATCTTTTTTTTAAAATTCTTATTGCTATAGATGTAGAGTTGAGCCCTTGCTGCAGCTTTGTGACCCCCGCTTTAACTTTGTTAGCCTATTTCCACAAGATAAATTTGCCAAAGATCGTCTAATCCAAAAGGCCCCATTTATCTGTATTTGCTATCAACAGATGCTAATAGGATGAGGTAGCTAAGGAAAGTGATAACATTAGAAAGTGGATAAACCAATGCAAATCATGAAGAGTAATAAGATGTCCGGAAGCTCATAGATATTTTGAACTATCCGTAAAATTATAATCATATATTTGAAATGAAGAATTTAAAAAAAAATTCTAAAGCTAAAGCTTACAGCTGTGAATTCCTGTAGCATAGAATTTTTTCTCCAGAATATGATATACGGCACAAGACATGAGTTTATATGATATTAGGGACAAAACTTGTGAAAACATCAATTCTTTGTACATTATTTGTACAGCTGAATATATTACCATAGATATTGAATCTCCAAAACAGCTTCATATAGTTGTTCTCAAAACACGTGTATGAGTTAAGGCCAAATTCCCTCTTCCAGGAAATCTATTCATTCCATAATTTAGTTTTCAATTGAGCCTGAACATATCTCAGGTGAAAATAAGATGATCAGATATGTCCGTATTGATGTACATGTAGGTGGTTCTTTTATTATAATTTGTGAAATGCTTGCAAGCTGTGTTGGTGAGGAACTTCACATGGAGAGAGATAATCAAGGTACAAGATGGCAAAGGTCAGTCAAGTTGTGCAGTTTTGTGAAGCGATCAAGTACAATATATTTTAAACAAGGCAAATTGTTGGCCTATTCAAAGGTGAGGTTCTATAGTATAACATTTTAGTGCAAATTATTTGATATCCTAAAAGCTATTTCTTGTTATTTCTTTCAGTCTAAAGTGACTGACAACACTTCTGAAATCACTTGCTTACATTTGAGTGGCATTTCATTAAAACTTCCCAAGCTAAGATCCCTCTTTATTCCTTTATTAAGAACTGCAGCATCAAAACTGTCTACAACCATGAGTTGTTTGTATTTATGTCTTTACATTAGCTACTTTTCAACTGTATTGAGAAAATCACTTTTGTTTTTCAATTACTTATTGGATTCTAAAAGAAACAGTTGTCAGAAATAAGTTTACAGTCACGAATGGCTGCTTCAATAGGTGTAAAATCAATTTGTAATTTTTATTTAAGAAAAGGGATCTGCCAAACTACCCACTGTTCCTTTAGTTACTGATTTTTGGTAGCAATGGTATACCTAATTCCAAAGGGAAAATTTTGTTCTTTAAGAAACAAGACAATGTATAATACTTTATCACCAAGTCAAGCATATCATGGACTGTGTTGACATTTTTCAGGAAATAAGTTTTTTTCAACCTTCCTTCTTTTTATGTCTTAATTTTCTCCCTAAAATGATAGCGTCATCTCTTCACTCTATAAGTAAATCTATTTCATAATCAAAGTTCACAGTGGAGGGGCTATTTATTAATCAAATTTATTTAGTATTGCAATGGAGGAAAGAGAAAGATTGCAGAGAAAACTAATGGGCCAACTATGCAACTAGATGCTACTCTAACTAACATAAAGCTCATAGTGTTAACTTTTTTAAGCCTTTACCCTTCACATTTCTCTTGAGGTCAACTTCTGCACTTCAAAATCAACAACTAAAATAGCATAAACAAGAACAGTAGGTAGACATGTTGTCTAATAGGGTTATGTTGGTGCCAGTCCTCACTCGGGGTGAAAGAACCATTGTTAATTTGCAAATATTAAGAAAAAGGCCATATAAGGTGTTTAGGTTCTTGTTTAAAGAAATCAAACATTGTAATGAGTTTGCAACATGGAAGGTTTGATACAAATAATAATTTGAGAAGTATAGTGCTTGCGAATAGTCAGACAATAATTTAAAACTACCAAAGGCAAAGTATTAACGGCCTGCATTTGAAAACAAAACTGTTGCGTTGAAGTGTAGCCAACTAGGCAAAAACACATGGTTCTGGGGGACCCCGTCAAGTGGATCAGTTATTTTGGGTCTACCTGAGGAGGGACAAAGATGAGAGAAGCCATTTAAGAGCAGTTCTGCTTCCTGCCTCTTTTGTTCTTGCCAGGGTGCCCATTTTTAAAGTATTCAAACAAAGAACCACAAACCGCCAGTCACACCATAATACCAGCTTGTGTTTACATTTTCAGCTCTCCGGATCGTGATCCTATTCAGTGCACACAGAGCGAGTGCTCGTGTACACGCGCCCGTCCGCCATCAGGAGGACTGAAACTGTAAACACAAGCTGGTATTTTGGTGTGATCACGCTAATATGGCGGTTTGTGAGGTCAAGGGGTGGAAGGTGAATTATGGATCCAGAATTTCCTTGCTTTTGTCAGTTTAAGTCAGGCTGCTTACGCAGTAGCTGCTTTTCAAACTTGCATAACTCAGCTATTTTAAAGAAATGGAGACCTACCTTAAATAATTAAAGGGGCTATCCTGGAGAACTGTCTTCCCAGGAAAGTAGTGGAGGCTCCGTTCCTCAAAATCTTTAAAACTAGACCGTGAAAGTCACGTGACAGCCTAGTTCAGAACATAATCATGAGTTGGTCACTGCAAAAAGTGTTGCGTAAATAACCCAACGTCTTTATAGAACTTCTCATCACGATGGAAGACCATTTAGGTGGCTTATTATTAAATGTCCATTTAACCAAGAAAATGGCAAAAAAATAAATAAATAAATAAATAATCCCGCTGTGTACCCTAAAGAAAAATGGACCAAGTTTCAGATCAAACTCAGAATACTTTTCTCATTTTGCTGTTGAAAAAAAAATTATCGTTGTTGTTTAATTACAGGTAGGTAATATATCTTTAACCAAAATTGTGCCAAATGGGAACTTCGAGATTATTTGGATTTTGAAGTACTAAGAAAATATCCTCAGTAGAAAAAATATCAGAAATGGTATTCCAATTCACCCTACCAAGGTCAAGAAGCATATCATTAGGAGATTTATTGGAATTCCATTCCTGTAAAAACATAGATAGTTAACGAATATACAAAATTAGGTTATAGTCTCATCTATTCCTTTATACGGACACAGGTTAATATAATCCTTTTATTCTATTAATTTTAAGAAAGTATAACATTACTGAAATCATCAAAGTTAGAAAGATAAATGGAGGTTTCAGTAAATGTGATATGCATGTATCCTGCTCTTGGCTCTTCTGAGTGAAGGTTACATGAGGACTAGCGATGTTGCCAGTAAAGTCATTTAAAATTCCATTCCTGCTGACAAAATGGACATTTCTTTCAATATGTGCTCTTTATATTTGTGTGAAAAATAGTCCTAAAGTATAAGTCATTTATCAAACTGTATACAGAAATGGAAAATAGAAGGACAATTTTTTTCTTCATATATAAATTTATTTCCAGTTTATCTGAATTCGGTTTGAAACAAAACTCAAAGAAAGTTTTTCATCTTAAGGTGTTTGTGTGTGTGTATATGTTAGATA
>NW_012150729.1:2271055-2273252 GCF_000956105.1 Propithecus coquereli | reverse complement strand
AAAGTACTTTTCTTCTATAGAATTTGAATGCTTTTTACAATGATAATATATTTATAGTCAGAAATAAGAATAATATAACACTTTTCCCTTTGAAAAGAAAAAAATATATACAAACAATATCTTCTACAAATATTGAAAAAAGTCTACTGGACTCAAAATAGGTCATATCTATTGTTTCTTCCTTGTTTAGGTTCTCATAAATTATTCACGGAAATCCTATCTATGCTAATAATTATTTTTTGTTCATTATTCCTTTGCATTCTTTTTCAGAAAATGAGAGGTATTATATTCTGTAGTCATTTACATTATAGAATGTTCCTCATAATAGCTATTTTCTTAAGCCATGTTTACATGATTTTTAAAAAATCACATAAATAAAAACAATTACATTGACTAAACCTAGAGTATTTTTACATAAACCAATAATTTTAGCCTGAACTTGAACAACAACTTGAACTCACCAATTATTTCAGAATTATTTTTAAGGTTAAAGTCAAGAAAATTTTAAAAACCAATAGTTTCCTTCAATTTTAGAGAAAAAACAATTAGAAAATAGTCTTCAATGAGACAAATTAACTTTACAAACAATAACAATGATGTAATAATATTATATGTCTTTATATCTCTACATATTGATCTATAGATGGAAATACAGATATATAAAACCCAGTAATAAACTAATAAACTGCAGAGCTTGTGTAGGACCCATATGAAGAAATTCCAAAACTTTACTAAGAAACAAAAATTTTTGAAAACATCTCTATATGAGTAAATGACAATATTATAAGGATGTCCCAAATAATTTATAAATTTAATGTAATTCTGTGTAGAATTTCCAATGAATTTTTGAATTAGCTGTGACATTAAGTTTTTTAATTATGAAAATAATACAGGCTTCTTGTGAAAAATGCAGGCCAGGCAGAAGGTGTTAAGTGAAAAATATTGTCCTCAGCCTACATCCTGTCTCCTCAATCCAATTCCCCAGAGGTAAATCACTGTAAACAACTTTTTAAAAAAAAAATTGTGGTAAAATATACATGCAATAAAATTTACCATTTTAACCATTTTTTTCTTAAAGCTAATTATATTTTAACCGTTTTTAATTGTACAGTTCAGTGGCATTAAGTACATTCACATTGCTGTGCAACCATCACTGTCATTCATCTCCAGAAATTTTCCATCTTGCAAAACTGAAACTTCATACCCGTTAACAATAATTCCCATTCCTCCCTTCCCCCAGCCCCTAGAAACCACCGTTATACTTTCTGTCTCTATGAACTTGACTACTCCAGGTAGTCCTCTCATGAGAGGACTCATACAGTATTTTCCGTTTTGTGTGTAAATAGCTTTTTAATATCCTTTTTGGAAGACTTTTTTAAAGACTTTTTTTAAATTGTAAGAGTAATGCATGTTTACCGTAGAATATCCAAACTACATGAAAAGACTATAGGCAAAAGCAAGAGTTCCTCTTCCCCACAATGTCCATTCTCCCTCATCAAAGTTAATAATTGTTAATAATTTTGGGGGACAGGGCTAGGTGGTTCACACCTGTAATCCCAGCACTTTGGGAAGCAGAGGTGGGATAATCGCTTGAGCCCAGGAGTTCAAGGTTGCAGTGAACTGTGATCACATCACCCCACTCCAGCTTGCGTGACAGAGCGAGACCCTATTTCAAAAAAAAAAACACAATTTTTTTTTGACCCATTCTTCCGGAACTTTTTAATATATCTATAATGTGTATTCTCACATACACATGGGCATGCACACACCTCTATGCTTTTTCTGACTTTTTTTTAATTATAAGAAGGATAACATACATACTGTTGTACAACTTGCTTTTCTCGTTTATTATATCTTGGGCATTTTTCCATAGCAAAACATATGTGCTTAAAGTGAATCTTTTTTAACTTAATAAAGTAATTCTGAAGTACATGAAAGAATAAATAGTCAAGAATGACAAAGAAAATTTTGGATAAAAACTACTGAAGAAGGACTTGCAATACCAGATATAAGAGTGTACAATTAAAATATTGTGATAGGCCAGATGCGGTGGCTGACGCCTGTAATCCTAGCACTCTGGGAGGCCAAGGCTCAAGGATTGCTTGAGCTCAGGAGTTCTACACCAGCCTCAGCAAGAGTGATACCCTGTCTCTACTAAAATGAAAAATTAGCCGGGCATGGTGGTGCTCTCCTGTAG